>NC_050191.1:2517892-2530392 GCF_008315115.2 Sander lucioperca
GCGGGGGTAGCAGCTCCAGCAGGGGACCCCAAACTTCCCTTTCCCGAGCCACATTAACCAGCTCTGACTGGGGGATCCCGAGGCGTTCCCAGGCCAGGTTGGAGATATAATCCCTCCACCTAGTCCTGGGTCTTCCCCGAGGCCTCCTCCCAGCTGGACTTCCCTGGAACACCTCCCTAGGGAGGCGCCCAGGGGGCATCCTTACCAGATGCCCGAACCACCTCAACTGGCTCTTCTCCAGCTCTACTCCGAGCTCCTCACGGATAACTGAGCTTCTCACCCTATCTCTAACTGTCCGTCCACACCGCCGCCGACTTGAGCTGCAAAGAAGCTCTGGCCGCCCGGTCGAGGACGCTGGTCAGAAAGTCCGGGGAAGCTGTTTGAGGCTTTGGCCGCTCTGACGTAGCAGCATTCTATGTTCATCATGGAAAAAGATCAAGCAGCCACTGCACGGCCAATACACTGACACTAGAAACCTTTTATAAATGACATATATAATGACAGAATGTGTATTGGTTGTTGGTCGCAGCGGTGTCTGTTAGCAGTTAGCTCGCTCGTTAGCCGCTGAACCGCAGCAGCGTGCAGGCAGAGCGAGCAGCCGCCAGCTGTTGATCCGTGCAGGACTTCACCGTGAGCGGACTGTTTAGAGACCATGTGACCGGCAGGTAACGTTAACTGGTCCCTATACGCAAATATCATAAATGATAGGGAACCCAGCAACGGCCATGATGAGCTTCTCCTCCTTTTTCTCTGAACTAATGTTTTGGTAGGAACCAAAGTTTACATCGTATGTTTCTCTGGAATCAGCCAGCGTGAAGGACGTCTATATTCTGACTGGTTGCCGCTGAACCGCGTCATAGCTCATTACCATAAAGTTGACCTACTTTCAACTTTCTGATTGACGCTCTGGTCGCTCAAAACGCCCAAAACGTGACGCCGACAGATCTGCCGCTCCTTGCAGCTGAGAGAAGCAGCTTCCATTGGAAATGAATGACTTCCTGTATCTTTAGAAGATCAAGGCGGCGGCGGTGTGGACGGACAGTAAGGGAGACGCCAGCCACCCTCCTGAGGAAACCCATTTCGGCCACTTGTACATCTCCTTCTTTCGGTCATGAGTTTTTGTGAACGGGTCAAATTTGACCCGAGACAACAGGAGACATAACATCACTTACTGCACCTTTAATGTGTATTAATATTTTGGTGGAAGGGCGTCACATCAGGAAACACTCACTGGTTTTTATAATATAGTGACTTCAGATCAGATACGTTTGGCTTCTGCAGTAGAAAATGTACTCAGCTACATTCCTCCACCTCCACCTCCTCACCTGCAGAAATCCTTTCCTTTCCCACAATGCCCCTGTGCTTGCTGCAGCTCAGACACTTCCTGGGGTAGATAATCTGATAATCCCGGTTTGCTCCTGTAGGAGTGTTGGTGTGTAGCGTCTGCTGGGGATTAATGGCGTCCGCTCGTAGTACCGGCGGCCAGAAGTGGTAGATGTTGTTGCTATAACGGCTCCCGGAGACGACCTCTGACCCCGGCGCCGTTGCTCTCGCCCTCCATGGGCGCCGTGTGCTGGGTGCTGCCGCCCGAGGAGGACGAGGAGATGCTGGAGGAGAGGGAGGAGGTGGGGGGGGTGGGGGGGGCGGGGCTGCTGGAGCAGCTTGTGGAGGAGGCTGCCCGCTGCCTGAGCTGCCAACGGCCCACCGACACCCTCGTCCTGCTGGTAAACAGACAGACAGGCAGAGAGACAGGCAGGCAGAGAGACAGGCAGGCAGAGAGAGAGAGAGAGAGAGACAGAGAGGCAGGCAGGCAGGCAGACAGACAGGCAGAGAGACAGGCAGACAGAGAGGCAGGCAGAGAGACAGAGAGACAGACAGGCAGACATGCAGACAGACAGGCAGAGAGAGACAGTCAGACAGAGAGCGATAGAGAGACAGACAGGCAGAGAGGAAGGCAGAGAGAGACAGAGAGAGAGACAGAGAGAGAGAGAGACAGACAGACAGACAGACAGGCAGACATGCAGACAGACAGGCAGAGAGAGACAGTCAGACAGAGAGCGATAGAGAGACAGAGAGGCAGGCAGAGAGAGACAGACAGACAGACAGACAGAGAGGCAGGCAGACAGACAGGCAGACATGCAGACAGACAGAGAGAGAGGCAGGCAGGCAGGCAGGCAGACAGACAGAGAGACAGACAGACAGGCAGGCAGACAGAGAGCGATAGAGAGACAGACAGACAGGCAGAGAGGCAGGCAGGGAGACAGACAGAGAGAGAGACAGACAGAGAAAGAGAGAGAGAGACAGGCAGGCAGACAGAGAGGCAGGCAGACAGAGAGAGAGACAGACAGACAGAGAAAGAGAGAGACAGGCAGGCAGAGAGACAGACAGAGAGAGAGAGAGAGACAGGCAGAGAGACAGACAGACAGAGAGAGACAGACAGGCAGGCAGGCAGACAGATAGCGAACTTGTGTTCAGCTGTCAACATACTTTCAGCCACGTTTCCTGTGATGTGGAGCCATTTTACTTTGAATTGAGCGGAGCCAGCAGTCATTATGCTGCGTAAATTTTTGGTTATGTATCTCTGTCGTTGTTGTTGTTGTTGTTAAAGTGTGTGTGTGTGTGTGTGATTATTTTTTTTGCTGATTCATCAGCGATGTTGACAAAGGGAACAAATGAATATTTCTGTTTATTCTTTCTGAATAATCTGGGACTCGTGTTAATGGACTCTGGTTATATTTGTCGTCGCAGGACGTGGAGCGGGTTCACGCCCTGTACCAAACCTTCTCAGAGCGGCGAGCGGCGGACGCCGACGTCCCCAGGAACCCGTACAGCCGCGAGGTCGGCACGCAGCCCGCCAGCCCTGCAAGCCCCGCCCACTTGAGCGTGTGTCAGCGCCTGCGCCGAGTCATCGAGGAACTGGTCGACACCGAGAAGTCCTACGTCAACGTCAGTACTACAACTATTACGTTACTGAAACACTAAAACTGAAATCATTTACTAAAGACTAGGGGTCCTATTTTAACGATCTGAGCTCACGGCGTGAAGCGCCTGGTGCAGGTGCGTTTAGGGCGTGTCCAATCCACTTTTGCTAGTTTGACGGCAGAAAAAAAGGCTCCGTGCGCCGGGAACATGGTTCTAAACCAGGGGTGGCCAACCAGTTAGGTATAAAGAGCCACAAAAAAAAAACGCACCATAGCAAAAAGCCACACAACACATGCACGTCCACACTACAACAGCAACAGTGTCTTCCAGATCTGATGACAGTCATAATACATAGCAGTTTTCATAGTTTTTTTCTCACTTAGATTGACTCAGTGTGAAACCTGACAGTCTTTGTTATCCACAATCCTTTTCAGGTCTTGCTTGAACTCGGTTGTGGCCACTCAAAGAACTCTCTCACTCATTTGTCACTAAAGGGGCTTTCAAACAGTCGGATTCAGCAGTGAAAGGGTTAACGAGGAAGGTGATCTGTGGCCGCTGTTTTTCCTCAGGTTGCAGAATCTGTCCTCAGAACTCTGCTGCATTATTTTCCATTTTAAAATGTATTGGCAGATTCAAATGTGTTTGTTTTTTTTACTTATCTGAAATACTGTATGTTTCAGAAAAGTTAAAAACAACAATCAACCAATGACACAGCCCCCAGCCACACAGGAAGAGCCTCACAGGAGCAGGCAGAGAGCCGCATACGGCTCAAGAGCCACAGGTTCACCACCCCTGTTCTAAAGGGTTGTACTTAGTGTCTTCATTAATCAGAGGTGTGTTCTGGGCGTAACATGCAATCAACCAATCAGAGATCATCTCCCATTCCCTTTTAAAGCCAGGCGCATTTGGACCTTGGAGCATTGCTGTTATGATGGAGGATTTACACCGTAATATTTTTATTTGTAATCTTCTGCATGTGTGTGTGTGTGTGTGTGTGTGTGTGTGTGTGTGTGTGCTGCTGTGTGTCCCTGTGTGTGTAACAAGCATAGTGTGTGCGCTGTGCACGAGCCTAGGAGCATTTTACTAATGCTCTGTTAAAATAACAATGAAATGCTGCGTTATTGACTTTAGACCAGGTTTTTGTTGGTCAATGGTGCATCACTTCCTGCTGCCTCAAGATAGCAATACTCCCAGAATGTACCTGAACACACCTCCCTGTAAGACCAGCACGCCCAGAATGCACCTGAACACACCTCCCTGTAAGACCAGCACGCCCAGAATGCACCTGAACACACCTCCCTGTAAGACCAGCACGCCCAGAATGCACCTGAACACACCTCCCTGTAAGACCAGCACGCCCAGAATGCACCTGAACACACCTCCCTGTAAGACCATGGGCCACAGATGAGAACAGGTGTATTTGTTATTTAAACAACGTGGGCGCTGGACGGTCTTAAACTAGCAAAGACACTTTGGTCGGGCTTTGAGCTGCGGCGGGTGCAGGATAGGACCCCAAAACTGAAATAATTTATGTCCAATTTTATTGTATTTCTATTCATTTTTTAACCCAGGAACATAGTTTTAGGTTTTCTTGAAGTTTTTATTAATTGCCAGTTTACTCAAAATATTTTCTCTCTGCTTATTTTAGTTATAATTTGCTATAACAACCCTGACTACTGCTAATGCTAATGCTGCTTCCACTCGTGTGTGTTTGAGCGATTCTCTAAAAGTCGAACGTGTCTCCGTCAGGATCTGGTGTGTCTGTTTGACATCTACCTGACGCCGCTGCAGAAGGAGACCTTCCTCAGTAAAGAAGAGGTACGAATTCACAAAAAAACACTTCCAAAATGATGCCACGTTGTTGTTGTTGTTGTTGTTGTCAGCGTGTCTGACCGCGGCGTCTCTCCCTCAGATGGAGGCGTTGTTCGGCAGCCTGCCGGAGATGTTGGACTTCCAGAGAGTTTTTCTGCAGACGCTGGAGGAGAGGATCGCCTCCTGCCCCAACTTCAGCCACCTGGAAACCCCCGCACAGTTCAAGGTAACGAGTCAGCCAGGGCTGGGTATCCAAGGCTGTAACTTTGGTTCTGACCCCATCATCCCCACCGTAAATTACACCTATGTGGATACCGGTACCGTTACTTCAATACCGGTTCATAAACTATACTTTTTTCAATACCAATTATATTAAAATTCATTTTAACAAAAGAGAAACTACAACATTACACATTAAACCACAAATCTCTTTATTTAGGTTCCAGCTCCAACTGCGTGAGTCCATTTTTCCTGCGTGTCTCTACGCCGTGTAACGTTAGACAGCCAATCACAGACATTACTAGATCTTGGTAGAAGCATGCTGCGTGCTGATTGGCTCTCTGACAATGATGAGATTTACTCCTTTAGGTAGTGAAATTGGATATTGAATGAGTCATTTTTCAATACTTAATACTTCGGCGGTTCCTAAAACAGTATTGGATTTGGTACCCAGAAGGGCTGCTCAATTAATCAAAAATTAATTGTATCGAAGTCGCAATATGGACTAGTGCAATATCCAAATCGTAGGGGGGCGCAATATTTGTTAAAGGCAAAATATGTGTCAAACCATTGTGAATGAAGTAGTGTGGTGCTGCGGCCCTTTGCTGCATGTCATTCCTCCTTCTCTCTCTCCCCGTTCATGTCTTCAGCTGTACTGTCAAATGAAAGCCTAAAATGGCCAAAAAATAATCTTTAAAAAAAACCCCACTATAATCATTTTAATTTTTTAAGATTTAATATTACCAGTTGAGGTGGTTTGGGCATCTGGTAAGGTTGACCTCCAGCTGAGAGGAAGACCCAGGACTAGGTGGAGGGATTATATCTCCAACCTGGCCTGGGAACGCCTCGCGCTGGGAAGTTTGGGGTCCCCTGCTGGAGCTGCTCCCCCCGCGACCCGATACCGGATAAGCGGACGAAGATGGATGGATGGATGGATGGATGATTTAATAGTAGTCAATGAAAATGAGAATAATGATACAAACATGATCATTCCTTTCAATATCGTGAATCGCAATTACATATTTTCCTCATATCGTGCAGGCCTAGTACCCAGCCTCTACTTTTCGGCGGATTTAACCGGCCCTGTTGTGCCAGATTTTTTGAAAGCTTTCTCTCTCTTTGCTCAAAGAAACTCCTCTTCTCGTTGGGCGGATCTTTTCTCTACTACGCCGACCACTTCAAGCACTACAGCGGCTTCTGTGCCAACCACATCAAAGTCCAGAAAGTTCTGGAGAGAGGTGAGTTTCATCCGTCACGCTGCACATAAACATACATCTAAATGCTTTACAGCTGCGTCGGGCGGCTCTCCTCCCAGCGAGCTGCGACACAGTTTACGGCCCCACTGACGCGTATTGTCACTATGACAACTAACAACAATCGCATTTTTGTTGTGTACCAATCAAATGACCACGGGAAACAGTTCAAACGCCTTTCCATCCATTGTATTTCTATGGTTGTAGGTCTTACTTTTCCTACCTTTAATGCTCATTGAAATGTTTGTAGTTTTTTCGTTCTGTGGTGTTGTAGTTCTTTCTGTTGCTAGTCCAAATATAATTTGCCGTATTACGACTACAAATGAGACCAACATGCAACTTATACTGCAGCCAATCTAGACACCGGTCCTATAACGAGGAAATCAGGGAATTGTTTCAGACAATGTTTCCGCACTCTGACATCTGATATCTCGTGATATAGGTCTTACATTTCATTCGTAATGGTCCTAAAAAGGTCTTAAATCTGACTTGGTGAAACCTGCAGATATACCCTGTATTGGCCCAGCAGCAACAGAGGCTAAATTTACCCACAATGCATCAAGTGTATCTCACTACAGATCCAACAGTTGCCCAAAATACACAACATTGATTTCATTGATTTATGTACTGCTGCTGTACTAATTGCCACCAAACGTAATTGCGTTGTGTTCATACAATGACAAAGTATCTTGAATGAAAGTCAGAGCTTTGGTCTGATAAATGTCCATTTTCACAGCGAAGACAGACGGCGCCTTCAAGCACTTCCTGGAGGCGAGGAATCCGACCAATCAGCACTCGTCGTCTCTGGAGTCATACCTGATCAAACCTGTTCAGAGAGTCCTGAAGTATCCGCTGCTGCTGAGAGAGCTGGTGTCCCTGACCGACCCCGAGAGCCCCGAGCACACACACCTGACAGGTAGCACACACACCTGACGGGTAGCACACACACCTGACGGGTAGCACACACACCTGACGGGTAGCACACACACCTGACGGGTAGCACACACACCTGACGGGTAGCACACACACAGCAGACAGCATACACACCTGACAGCATACACACCTGACAGGTAGCACACACACCTGACAGCATACACACCTGCCAGGTAGCACACACACCTGACACCACACACACCTGACAGACAGCATACACACCTGACAGCATACACACCTGACAGGTAGCACACACACCTGACAGCATACACACCTGCCAGGTAGCACACACACCTGACAGCATACACACCTGACAGGTAGCACACACACCTGACGGATAGCACACACACCTGACGGGTAGCACACACACCTGACGGGTAGCACACACACCTGACAGCACACACACCTGCCAGGTAGCACACACACCTGACAGCATACACACCTGACAGGTAGCACACACACCTGACGGATAGCACACACACCTGACGGGTAGCACACACACCTGACGGGTAGCACACACACCTGACAGCACACACACCTGACAGGTAGCACACACACCTGACAGCATACACACCTGACAGGTAGCACACACACCTGACAGCATACACACCTGACAGGTAGCACACACACCTGACAGCACACACACCTGACAGCATACACACCTGACAGGTAGCACACACACCTGACAGCACACACACCTGACAGCACACACACCTGACAGCATACACACCTGAGAGGTGGCACACATATCTGACGGGTAGCACACACACCTGACGGGTAGCACACACACCTGACAGGTAGCACACACACCTGACAACATACACACCTGAGAGGTAGCACACACACCTGACAGCATACACACCTGACAGGTAGCATACACACCTGACAGGTAGCACACACACCTGACAGGTAGCTGAGATCAACCCTGCAGCCTATAGGGGGTGCTGAAGAGAGGGAAAGCCCCGCCCCTTCCTGTGGAACAACATGGGACCTTATTTCAGAAAAATAATGACGAATATGGACAAATAATGTTTTGATTCTATTTAAATTGAGCCATGAATTACACATATGTTTGTCAGTTTAACGGATAATTAAGCAAGGGAAGAAAGTCTTTTTCTGTTTTTGTCGTCTTCTCCGATGTTTTTGCCATTCCCTCCCCTTCTTGTGTCTACGATGTGAATTTATTTCAGTAAAAATATATATACAGCAGTGAACGGGGAGAGACTGATAATGTTATGATCCTGTTTAAATTGAGCCATGAATATATATCATGTTCCTCAGTTTAAAAGACAATTTAGAGAGTGGAGAAAGTCTCAGTTTGGGGTTTAACTGTTGAAGTATCAGACTGAAAATGCCTCATTAGAAAGACTCGTCTGCCCAAACTATCTAAGGGTCTAAATGTAGAAAGAAGCTCCAAAAAAAAAGAAAAATTGACAAAAATGTTAAATAAGCTGAAATCTTGCCTAGGGCACCAAATTGGTTAGGGCCGGCTCTGTCTCTACCGAACATTTTTTCCCGAAATCAAATCCCATGGTGAAGCACCGAAAGGGGCGGGACTTCTCTCTGTAATCCCTCCACTTCCACCACTAGGTGGCGCTATAGCAGAAAAACCCGTTTGGCACTATAACTCCCACACCGTACACCGGACATTCAAAAACCATACATCTACGCATTCCCTGGATCCAACTGAATCTCGTGATATAGGCCACGCCCATTTCCGCCTAGACTTTTATGTGTGAAAAATCGCGATTTATCAAAAACCTACTTTTTCAATCTCCTCCTAGACCGTGCGACCGATCTGCACGACACTTGGCAGGTAGCATCTCCAGACCGACCTGACAAAAAGTTATTAAAATAATTTTTATAGGATAAAATTTGCGCATATTACGCACAAACAAATTTGTGTAGCTAACTATGAAAACACCAACTTTGCCATATCTCGGCCAAAATTAATGTTATCAACGCCAAACCTTAGATTCTTGTTTAGCATGACCCTCTGGAGGTCCCCCACGCGTTTTACGAAAATTGGTCACTAGGGGGCGCTACAAGTTCAAAACGTTTATATCTCATGAACGGTGACTGTAATCCCTTCATGCTGACTGTAATCCCTCTGCTGTCCACACAGAGGCGCTGAGAGCGATGGAGAAGGTGGCGACTCACATCAACGAGATGCAGAAGATCTACGAGGATTACGGCTGCGTGTTCGACCAGCTGGCCGCCGAGCAGAACGCGCCCGACAAACAGGTAACACTCCACACACACGCTCACACTTTGGGAAGGCCAGCGTGTGCTCCCAACCCGTTCTCATTCCGAACTTGGTGTGTATCGTGTGTAATTTGACGCAATGCCGTTGTAAATAAGGGCCGCCCCCCTCAGTGATCTCTTGAGTATAAATGAAGGTTATTTCCCCTCCCCACCTCTTGCAGGTGACGGAGATCTCCATGGGGGAGTTCCTGGTCCATTCGTCGGTGGTTTGGCTGAACCCGCTGCCGTCTCTGGGACGCCTGAGGAAAGAACCGGAGCTCACGCTGTTCGGTGGGTCCAGTATTTACAGAGAGGCGAAGTCCCGCCCCTTCCTGTGTCCACCGTGGGAATTAATTTCAGTAAAAATGTGTCCGGTAGTGAACGGGGAGAGACTGATAATGTTATGATCCCATTTGAATTGAGCCAGTTTGCCGTAGTAGCGTTTAGTTTGGCGTGAAACCACTCTGTGAAATACATCTCTCGTCTCGCACAATACACACACAGAGAGACACACACACACACACACACACACACACACACATATATATACACACACATACACACACACACAGATACACAGACACACACACAGATACACAGACACACACACACACACACACACACACAGATACACAGACACACACACAGACACACACAGAGAGAGACACACACACACACACACACACACACACACACACACACACACACACACACACACACACACACACACAGATACACACACACACACACACACACACACAGTAACATTACATCCCGGTACCAAACACACAGACATCGTAGCTTCAGAGAGACGTCATTCAGACGTATTTTATACAAAGTCTTATACTTGAATAGTTTTATCCCAAACTGAGACTTTCTTCACTCGCTAATTTATCTTTAAAACTGACAAACATCAGATGTGTAATTCATGACTCAATTCAAACGGGATCAAATCATTATTTGTGTCTCTCTGTTCACTACCGGACTGATTTCTTCCGATGGACTTGACTTGTTTATGGTGCAGGTGAGTGTGAGTGTTGTGAGTAACGTGGAGTTTCATCCTGTTGTGTCCTCAGTGTTCAAACGGGCCGTCATCCTGGTTTACCGTGAGAACAGCAAGCTGAAGAAGAGGATGGTGAGTCTTGTAGAAATATTTCTATTTTCTAGATGTTTTAGTCAATAGCAGCAATCGGCAGAATGACTATTCTGCCACATTTTTGTCCCGCTACTAGTCACGGAGCGTTGCCAACACATGCACACAAAATACATCAAAACGTGCGTAATGATCAGGAATGGTGTGCTATCATTTGAATAAGAGCTTTTACGCGCGGTTTTCACAATATCGGCAAAAAAACGGCGCCAAATTTCCCATAGACTTTAATGGGAAATCTTCGTGAAATCGCTTAACATAGCTCAAAACAACCCCTCTTTGGGGCCTTGCTGTATCACCATACTTTAATGTAGAGACATATTTAAAAGTTTAAACCGAAGACAAGACTTTGGCCTTCATTAGGCTGAATGGGCATTCTGATATCAAGCACGGTTTCTACCAAATCACAGTTTGTGTATCGTCCAGTTTTCTGACAGTTTCAGATTTTCCAATGTGTGTGTATGGGGCCGGGATGTTGAGAGTTAGAGGGGAGGACAGAGGGGGGAGCTGCAGTACGATTCTCTGAAATTTTTCCAAACAGATTGCTCTCTCCCCTACAGTTTTCACTCTTGGTTGGTCAAAATGTAAGAAATCTTGTGCCGGTCGCAGACATCTAACTACGGAATCCACCGGACTTAAACTTTTGGCTGTGTTCATACCAACTGCCGATAGAAACAATGAAAAAAAATATCTGGATTCTTCACTGTGGAAATCACCATAGCAACAAGTTCTGACACACACACCTCCGATCGTGTAGGCTGGGTTGTCCTCTCTTTTCAGGACATGTCAAGTGCCAGTGTTATTCGGTTGTGCACCAAGTAGTAGGCACACTGTCAAAATTTCTTGCGGAATTTTCTAGTTCTCATTATTATAGTGTATCCCCTGTATATGTATAGACTTGGGAACACACAGTTAGTTAGCTCAAGCTCTGATTACCAAATACGTTCAGGAATCTAAGTGTGTATTAGACTCAGGACACACAGACGTTAACTTAAGATTTGCATAGTACCATATAAGTCCAGGAATGTGAGTGTATACATGACTCCATACGATGAAGTGAAATGTGGGGGTTGGATCTCGTGTGGGTGTGTGTGAGAGCTGGAACATCTCCCCGAAAACAGGAGGGAGAGAGGAGGAGAGACGCCTCCAAGCAAGATATAAAAGATTAGGAAAAATGGTCAGGCAGTGTGCACATTTTGACAGAGCCTGAGGCCACGTCCACGCGTACCAAAACAATCTTTTTTTCCCCCCCGTCTTCTCTGCCATCGTTTGAAGAATGTTTGCGTCCAAACGGATCCATTTGTAAAAGAATCAGGCCTATAGGTGGCGCTGTTTCTGCTACAGAAATTCACCAAAAATTGAGAAAAAGAGGCGGAGCATGCGCATAAAGATTGCGCGCTGTATACAAACAGACAGTAGGAGAAGAAACCAAACGCAAGCTAGCTAGCTATATGCTACAGTGCCGTGTGGTTTGTCGTTTGGACAATCGGCCAAAACGATGCCAAACATTTGCACCAAAAAGCGTTTCCGGGTGGATGGCCCCTGTGTGAACCTGAACCCCATATTTTTTTGTCTGCGGTCAGGGAAACTTAGGATCTTTTTTGTGTACCCACACGTGTGTTTTAACGTAAATGTTGGACTTCAGTAAACTTTGCTTAACTGACCTCTTCGTCTCAGATTGATCTTTGTGTTCTGGGAAACTTAAGTCCGATGTAAGAAGGCGCGGGAATTAATAAATTGGAGTCCGATTTGACAGGCCTTAGGGCAGGGGTGGTGAACCTGTGGCTCTTGAGCCGTATGCGGCTCTTTGCCTGCTCCTGTGAGGCTCTTCCTGTGTGGCTGGGGGCTGTGTCATTGGTTGATTGTTGTTTTTAACTTTTCTGAAACATACAGTATTTCAGATAAGTAAAAAAAAAAACACATTTGAATGCATCTGCCAATACATTTGCCAGTTATTTTAAAATGGA
>NC_050191.1:2535392-2537892 GCF_008315115.2 Sander lucioperca
GTGTGTGTGTGTATCATGCCTGTATGTGTATCCTGTGTGTGTGTGTGTGTATCATGTCTGTGTGTGTGTGTGTGTGTGTGTGTGTGTGTGTGTGTGTATCATGCCTGTATGTGTATCCTGTGTGTGTGTGTGTATCATGTCTGTGTGTGTGTGTGTGTGTGTGTGTGTGTGTGTGTATCATGCCTGTATGTGTATACTGTGTGTGTGTGTGTGTGTGTGTGTGTGTGTGTATCATGCCTGTATGTGTATCCTGTGTGTGTGTGTGTGTGTGTGTGTGTGTGTGTGTGTGTATCATGCCTGTATGTGTATCCTGTGTGTGTGTGTGTGTGTGTGTGTATCATGTCTGTGTGTGTGTGTGTGTGTGTGTGTGTGTGTGTATCATGCCTGTATGTGTATACTGTGTGTGTGTGTGTGTGTGTGTGTGTGTGTGTGTGTGTGTATCATGCCTGTATGTGTATACTGTGTGTGTGTGTGTGTGTGTGTGTGTGTGTGTGTGTGTATCATGCCTGTATGTGTATACTGTGTGTGTGTGTGTGTGTGTGTGTGTGTGTGTGTGTGTATCATGCCTGTATGTGTATCCTGTGTGTGTGTGTGTGTGTGTGTGTGTGTGTCTCATGTGTGCTTGTTTTACTATATTCGTGGGGTCCAAAACCCGGGGAGTCCAGTATACTTGTGGGGTCCCGACAGCCTTGTGGGGCCCAAAATGCTGGACCCCACAAGGTTAAAGGTCTGTTTGAGGGTTAAGACTTGGTTTTAGGATTAGGGTTAGAATTAGGTTATGGTTAGGGTGAGGGTAAGGGTTAAGGTTAGGCATTTAGTGGTGATGGTTAAGGTTAGGGTAAGGGGCTAGGGAATGCATTATGTCAATGACGGGTCCCCACAAAGATAGTGAAACAAACCTGTGTGTGTGTGTGTGTGTGTGTGTGTGTGTGTGTGTGTGTGTGTGTGTGTGTGTGTGTGTGTGTGTGTGTGTGTGTGTGTGTGTGTGTGTGTGTGTGTGTGTGTCTGGGAACAAGCCGTACTTTTGGTTCTGAGCGCCGTGTCGTTTCTGTTTCAGTGGTTTGGACACGAAGGCGAGCGTGCTGCGAGCTCTGCGCGTCCTCCTCCGAGAGCGAGCGCCCGCCGGCTCCCTGAGACGGACGCGGCTGTCGACGGCCGAGAGGAGGAGGCAGCAGCGATGCCGCTCCGACACCCAGGGGACGACTCATCATCAGCGGGCGGAGGAAGGCTGCGGCCCCGACGGCCGCTCCGTTCTGGGAGAAACCTGCTCGGAGCCACTGCTGCCTAGCCGGGCCGCCATAGCCGCCAACCCTGCAGGGAAGAGGACGAGACTGTGCTCGCTGACCGGCGAGCTGGAGGCGCAGCTGCAGAGGCTCAACGTCACCGAGGAGGACACGGAGCGAGGAGCGCCCTCGCTGCTAGCCTCTCAGAGCGCCAGGCGCAGACGGAGCTCCAGTCTACGCCGAAGCCATGGGGGAGAAGGGCTGGACGGGAGCAGCCCGCTGGAGAGAGACTTCAGCGTTCAGAGCATGACCTCCATGATTAACGAGGACTGCTTCTACGACAGCGTGCTGGGCATGCAGAAGGCTGCTTTACACACGCTACAGAGCTAACGTGCTAACGTGCTAACGTTTGGGGTGTAGTGCTGCCGGAGCGCATCTGTCCTAGTCAGTCCCTCCAGAAAAACGTGATTATGTGATCTCATAATTCAACGCATAATCAGCCAAAGTCTGCATATTTATGCGGGGGGGGGGTCACATTTTTTCAAATTCGCCGCACTTTCGCCGCATAAATTGCCGATTTCCGCGCAAAATATGCGGGGCTTGCATGATTTCATAATCCCCACATTTTCGTTGCAAAAAAGTCCCATATATCTTAGCAGAAAGGTGAAAAATGTTGCGTTTACTTCACAGAAGAGCAGCCATTTCCCCTGTTGCCATGGGAACGTAATTACGCGACGTGAACATCATCGAAAAGCTGTAAACCCCGCGATGAAGCCACGATGAAACCACCGTTTTTGCAAGTTCACGCAATTTCATCACATAAAATTGCATAAATATTCCGCATATTCCATCACATTTTTTAAGAAAACGTGCCGCATAATCAAGGATTTTAGCCCCAAACAATCACAAAAAAACTCCACATTTTTCTGGATGGACTGGTCTAGTGTGCGATTTAACAAGGGCTTCCAACTATCAAATCACAATAAATGAAAATCGCAATACAAATAGAATCGGCACCAACGTATCGTGAAAGAATCAAATCGGTAGAAAAGCATATCGTCCCAGCGCTAATATTTATTATTCTACGGCAGGGGTTCTCAAACGCATCACTCAAATGGTTCGCATCTGATTTTTATTTCATCTCAGAGGTCGGAGACGATTGGCAATGACAAAATAACATTTCATCAACTCACTTATAACTTTTAAGCAACATACTAGAGCCCTGCGCGGGACTGTTTTCTTCATCCCGCTCCCGCCCGCTCCCGGCGAATTTCTGA
>NC_050191.1:2552892-2567892 GCF_008315115.2 Sander lucioperca
CGTTACTGAAACCAAACAAAAAAACCTGCTTCCTGAAGCAGACTTGGGTCAGTTTTGTTCGTATGAATGTTTCTGCCATTCAGACACTTGGTGCATCTTTTTCCAGGATGCAGAATGGGATGAAACTGTATGTACAGTTGCCAAGGATACAGCAGCAGGCGGAGGGGTAGTTAGAGGCAGTTAACCCACACGCCCGCTCTGTGTTTTCATTTCATTCCCACTGGCTTCTCTTTGCTTCGTCCTCAGGAATCACTTCAGGAGACGCTGCCAAAGACGCAACACAGGTAAGAATCCAGCTTCCAGGATAAATACTCAAATAACTTCCCTCTTAACAGAGCTTTTAGTTTGTCCTCTGCTGAGTAGGGCTGCATCTAACGATTGTTTTCACTGTCAATTAATCTGTTGATTATTTTCTTGATTCACCGATTACTTGTTTGGTCTATAAACTGTCAGAAAATGGTGATTTTTTTTTTGTCCCAAAGCCCAAGATAAACGTCCTTAAATGTCTTGTTCTGTCCACGACTCAAAGATATCCAGTTTCCTGTAACAGAGGAGAGAAGAAACTAGAAAATATTCACATTTAACAAGCTGGAATCACAGCTTTTACTGTTAAAATTACTCAAATTGATTCATCTTTGCAGCTCTTGTGTGCTGAATGTTTCCTGCAGTGAAAAACACCTCAGTGAGGGGTAAACCCAAGGGACTGCAGCTTTAAATGGACATAATTGAGTGTCAATGATCACCACATCAGCTGCAGAGTAACTGATGCAGGCAATCAGCGAGCTCGCACATCAAAAAAGAAATAAATAAAAAAACGCATCCCCATCAGCAGCCTCAGCTGTGCGTCCGTCACGCTCCCACGCTCACTCCAATTCTCATTTCTCCTCTGGTTGCAGCCCGCTGGAGCCTGCGCTGAGGAATTATCTGCTGTCAGGAAGCTGCCGGGGACGCCAACTGGGGACCTGTGACGGGCAAAGGAGGGTGCTGAGCCATGCTGTCCGCAGCCGTTCAGATCCTGGCGTTCGCCCTGGCACTGCTGGGCGTCCTCGGCACGACCGTGGCCACTCTGCTTCCCAACTGGAAGGTGAGCGTCAACACATGGTCCCACTTCATGACTCCTATCTCGCAGATGCAGGGGCTGTGGATGGACTGCGTCTGGTACAGCTCCGGCGTCTTCAGCTGCACCATGAAGAACTCGATGCTGTCGTTGCCGGCTTATCTGCAGACCATGCGGGCCGCCATGGTTTTGTCCTGCATGGTAGCGTTGTTTGGACTCTGCCTCGCCTCCCTGGGGCTTAAATGTACCCGCTGGGGAGGCAGCCACCGAGCAAAGGGGCACACGGCCATCGCTGCTGGAGGTTGCTTTGTCCTCGCTAGCTTCCTGTGCCTAGTTCCTGCGTCGTGGTTCACCAATGAAGTCATCACCGTGTTTTTGACGACAGATTTGCCGGAAAGCAGCAAATATCAACCCGGAGGAGCTCTTTGCGTGACGTTTATATCGGCCGGCTTCCTCCTGGCTGGAGGCGTGATTTTTTGCTTGTCGTGTCCGGGAAAAAGATCCGGACGCCCAGACTATCCTCCCTCCTCCGACCACCCTGACAGATTTGTCGTGCAACGAGACGTTCAGCGGAGGCGAGAGCCGCAGATGGACAACGTGCAGCCGAAAAACAGGCACAACCAGACGGTTCAGCTGCAGATGGACAACGTGAAGACGCAGAAACCTCCTCAGGAGAAACCTGAGCAGAAGGCTTACTCGTCTCCCTCCAAACTCCCTCCGAAAGACATCAAGGACAGCTACAGCCTCCAGGAGTATGTTTAATCCTCGCAGCGAAGCGGGGAAGTGTGGCGTTTTCAGCTGAGGAGCTGAGGCTTTCTGGCTCATAGTCAGGGGGAGGTGGGAGGTGGGCTGGGGGAGGGAATAATTACCAAATGTTGGAAAGGACAGATTGTGGATTCAGCCGAATGTCGAAAAAAGCAGAGAACGCGAAGCTCTGTGTGGACAAGAGAAGCTTAAAATAAACTGCACAGGCACCAAAACACTGTAAAATCCTATAAAAACTGCCGCAGCTTTCTCATACCAAAGGTCTGAACCTGCTGAATGTTAAAAAAGAAAAAGGAAAGCCATCATTTTGCAGCTGTACATGCTGTCCGCCTTCTCAAACAGGGCCGGTCCAAAGCTTTCTGAAAAAAACATAGTAACATTTAAATAATATATGTTTTGTAGAGATTTATATATAAAAAGTACAAAAAAACTTAAATATTTTAACTTTAAGGCACACTTTATGATTGTGTTATAGCGAAAAAAACTCAAACTTTAGCAAAGAGCGCCACAGATTCAGTTAATTAATTTGAGCATGGAGGATTATCCTTAAACCTACATTGTGTACTTTTTTTGAGTTGATTCTTAGCAAAAAAAACCTTTGTTCTTTCACATATATGTGCTCATTCATGTGTAATTACTTCCACCAACTAATCAAAGTATTCTCGTATGTAGAATCTGCCATTCAGATTTATTCAGAATACATACGAGCGATTGGCTCGAATGACGGCCGCCATGTAGCGCCTCCATATTTAAAATACATTAGCCAAAGAGGGACATACCTCCGCATTTCGCCCTCTTACACGTATTGGCACCGTGACGAATGCCTGGGGGAGATTACTCGCCAGGGAAGGTGGGAATTAAAATGACAACGTGACAGGCAAAGCAACAAGACCAGTTAATATTGGAGTGGCTAGAACAGCTGCGTGTAAACGATGGAAATACTAAGAGCGCTGACACACCAACCCGATTATCGGCCGTTGGACAGTTTGGCGAGGTCAGTGACTCGAGTCTGTTCGGTGAGTTCGTGCCGTCGTTCGTTGGAGGAGCCGTCGGCCTTCATTTGGGCCGACCTGACATGTTCAGTCAGAGACAGGACAGTCGGGACTCACCCGGAAATGGCGAGCGGATGAGTCTCTCAAAATCTGATGAAAATCTTTTAAACTGACCTTTGTTGATCTGAAATGAAGACAGATTCAGCAGCTGCACGGCCTATTTCTCTCTTCAAATGTTTTCAGAAACACGTTTCGGTGAACTATTTTAGTCCAATATGAGATCGTATTCTGAACGAGCCGCCATGACAGTCTGGCTGTGAATTTCTGGAGAAACCAGACCCACGTGACGCGTTCGTCCAATCAGCTGCCGGTTTTCATTTTCGCCGCCTGCTGCTATGGAGACGTATTACGTTTCGCGCACGTGCAGAGCGTGCGCTCAAGTCGGCGTCTCTTTGTTGTGTTTTGAGGCATTTTTTTGGACCTCGGGGACCCGACTGATCAGTCTGACTGACTTTACTGCCGACGGTCGGCCGTCTGGTTGGTGTGTAACAGCTCTAAGAGATAATTTTGGGTTCGGCCACCGTAGGAGGAAGGGCTAGAAAGTAACATTCAGTTGGTTGTCATATACAATTTCACTACTAGATGGGAGTAATTCTTACACAATGTAGCTTTAAACTGATGCCATTCGATAACAATTTTTTGGCCTTTTCCGCCTTTAATTTGACAGGACAGCTAGGTGAGAAAGGGGAGCGAGAGAGGGGGGGAAGACTGCAGGAAATTCGGTCGGACTCAAACCCTGGACCTCTGCGTCGAGGCATTAACCTCTCATTATATGTGCGCCTGCTCTACCCACTGAGCCAACCCGGCCACATTCAATAAGACTTTTAATTAAATTTACTTAACCCTCATGTCGTCCTTGGGTCAAATTTGACCCGTTTTCAAAGTTCTTTTTATATCAGAAAATATGGGATGCCGAAAATGTAAAACTTTTAAATTAAATTTTTAAAAAAACAATGAAAAAAAACGTCAAAACCGCAAATAAAAAGCATAAAAAATAAGCACCCAAAACATTGAAAAATGCGTCTGGAGCTTAGCACCGCCCAAGACGACTGTGATTGGTTTAAAGAAATTCCAGCAACCCAGAGAGTTTAATTCTCCTATCCCAGAATGCATCTGTGGTGTAGCCAGCCACAGGGCTTTGGACTAAGGTCTGGCAATGAGAGATTACTCTGTGATAAATGTGGATTATGTCAAAAAGAAAGCAAACTATAATTTTTTTTAAATGTTCGGTAAGACTTTTGGACATTGCTGCAGAACAGAACTACAAAATCTTGAAGTGTATATATATAGATATATATATATATATATATATATATATATATATATATAAACCAAGTTCACATTACTTTTAAAGCCACCTGGTGATGAATAGGGTTGGGTACTGTTTCGATTTTTAGGATTCCGATGCCAAATCGGTACTTTTAAAATGTTTCCGATTCCTAAACCGATTCTTGAAAAACTGAAAAAAATGATATCAAAGATGTAATATGTTTACTAGCGTTCACGTGCAGTGAATGGTTAATATGCTTTTACGTCCGTTTTGGTGAGCCCAGAGGGAAAATATGGCATTTTAAAAGTAGCCTACACATGCGGTAGCTAGATAACGGTAGACTACAGAGAGAGGGGGATATTTTTATGTCAGTTTCGGAGCGACGGAGGGAAATTATTATATAAATTATGTGGAACCGAAATGAGGAACGATCCAATCCGATTCCTACCGGTTGAACTGGGTTTCGGTACCCAATCCTAGTGATGAAGTCACTTCTGTCATGTCTGCTTTGGGCCGGCTCTGAACTCAGTGCATGCTGTCAGTGCTTTAGATGCTTACAGCTTAGATTTAGTGGAAGCTGCTGCCGTAGAAACTGTGCCTGAAGCAATAACAACGTTTTCACAACGTAGTCCAAGATTAAGGCTACATCTACACTGCTACGTTAAACTTTTAAGCAGCGTTTTACACAAGAGTTTTAGCTCCAGTAGCAGAACTAATCTCCGTCCATACTAACACGTCTGACATCACAGATCACATGACCGTTCACACACACTGGGCATGTGCGTGCCGGTGTAAACAGGAAGAAGCAGATTATCTGACGTTACTCTACGGTTGAAAAACATGGATGTAGAAGTCAAAACAGAAAATACTTTGGAGAAAGAACTACAAAGGTGAAAAGTAAGAGCAGGGATTTATTAGCTTGGAGCGACGACGAGGTGGCACTGTTACTGAATGGTGTGTAAGGCTTGATGGTGTTTTAAGCCCCCAACGTCGACTTCAAGGCATCTAACTCTAACCCTAACCCTTGCCTAATCCTCAACATGTTCTCACACTCATCTCGTAAAATATGGACGCTTGGTCAGGTGCCTTTGTCGTTCTTATTGACGCTAAAAGTCTCCTTTAGCGCTATAAGTAAACGCACTTGGTCGGGACTATTGCCGTCCCTTTAGCGCTATAAGTAAACATGCTTGGTCGGGACTATTGCCGTCCCTTAACACGCTTGGTTGGGACTATTGCCGTCCCTTTTGACGCAGTTATGTTAAGGAAAAGGTCGTGGGTGGGCTTACGGTTCTGTGACACGCGGGAGGAAAGAAAGAAGCGGCTATAGCAAGCGTGACAAGCGGGATGTGAACCCCTCTCTCCTGGGTGAAAGTCCTGTGTTTGACCCATCCACCCCCCCAACCAACCTCCTTACATACTACTCTCTAAATCCTCTCTCACTGCTGCTCTCCCTGGTGCGTTACACAAACACGCTGAAAGACGCCTTTTTCGTCGCATCAGACGCTGACAGCCACTGTCCAAACGTCCTTATTTCACGAGTTTGTAATGAAAACGGGTTGTAATCCTAGTGCCTTCCAGGCAGCGCTGCCTGGAAGACGACGTTGGGGGCTTAAAACACCAAACATCATCTGTAAGCTACCTAACCAATAAGACGTCTCGTCCAGACTACAAAGTGACCCAGGAGTTTTAGAACCAGTGGTGTAGTCTAATGTATTGTAGTGGGTATACTGTACTATAAATATATGGGGGAGGGGGGCATATCATAGTGGGGGGTCTGGGTGTCCTCCCCCAGGAAAGTATTGAGCATCAACGACTTCATTTCCTGTATTCGGATACACTTTTATGCACTAATTTACGGTGGAAATCCCTTTATTTAGCCTATGTGAAGAAGAAAAACATAGCTGACAATTCAAAATATATCAAAAATATAATGGAAAGTATGTTGTAGCGTGTCATTGGGCATTTTTAAGTGGGTATATGGAAATCCTGGAGCTTTCTTAGTGGGTATACTGTGTATATCTGTGGATTACGTAGACTACACCACTGTTAAGAACCAAAACGGGGGCAGCAGTGTTTCCAAATGTTAAAGTTTTAGGGGCTCGGAAACGGGGAGCGTGCCTATGTTCCCACAGCCCTATGTTCCCACATTTCTAAGATATTTTTCAAAATTAGGCCCTATGCTCCACATTTCCTTTTTCATAAATTTGTATCAGATTTGATCCCCCTTTCTCCCAATTTGGTATCCAATTACACCCAACCTATTATCCAGTAGCAATGGACTACAGATGGAATGTAACCCTAACATAGGGCCTAATTTTAAGAAAAATCTTAGAAATGTGGGAACATAGGCCTAATTTTCAGTAAAAAAGAATTCTTAGAAATGTGGGAACATAGGGCTGACCCCAGGAAATGCTGCAGTAGTGCGAGCGCGAGGCATAAACGTAGCAAAAGATATTTCCTTTTAAAATCAAAACGTAGCGTGTAGATGTTGCCAAAAATGAGTCCAGATCCAAAGCGTCAAAGTCAAAGTGACGTCCACTCCATCTTTTCCCAACGGTTCAGGGGGGAGTCGAGAGGTGCAGCGCAGCGTGGAGAGAGGTAATGATGCTCTTTGCTTTCCCATTATCCTCTCACCACGGTTGGATGCACACTGCACACACACCCCTCCACCACCCTCCTTCAGCTGTATGAAAAGGACAGCCAGTCATTTGCAGAATGTAACTTACAGCCTAATGGAGAAGGGAGAGTCCACAGTACTGGTGGGCGTCGTCCGCTATAACCTGAGGTGAGCTGTCAATCAAACCTGCCAATGCTTCTTGGGAATAAAAAAAAACGCTCAGCTATACGCCCACACTGCCTCTCAGGAAAAGCTTCAAACCTGCAAAAAAAAAAAACGATTCAGAAGAGAAAATGGAGTCGATTCGTCAGCACTGCAGCAACCTTTCACTGTCGAACCTGACAGTGATGCATTAATGTAGGAACAAACGACGCATGCAGGCCCAAGACGCTCGGAAACTCAGCTAGAAAACAAATAGATAACTCAAAGCTTGGCACAAGAACAAAAAAAAGGCATCAACAGAATACTTTATGTATTCTGTATTCCCTCTGTGGGGTCAGCCCTATGTTCCCACAGCCCTATGTTCCCACATTTCTAAGATTTTTCTTAAAATTAGGCCCTATGTTCCCACATTTCTAAGATTTTTCTTAAAATTAGGCCCTATGTTCTCACATTTCTAAGATTTTTCTTAAAATTAGGCCCTATGTTCTCACATTTCTAAGATTTTTCTTAAAATTAGGCCCTATGTTCCCACATTTCTAAGAAGTTTCTTAAAATTAGGCCCTATGTTCCCACATTTCTAAGATTTTTCTTAAAATTAGGCCCTATGTTCTCACATTTCTAAGATCTTTCTTAAAATTAGGCCCTATGTTCTCACATTTCTAAGATTTTTCTTAAAATTAGGCCCTATGTTCCCACATTTCTAAGATTTTTCTTAAAATTAGGCCCTATGTTCCCACATTTCTAAGATTTTCTTAAATTAGGCCCTATGTTCTCACATTTCTAAGATTTTTCTTAAAATTAGGCCCTATGTTCCACATTTCTAAGATTTTCTTTTCTTTCATTTTCTAAAATGGCCCTATGTTCCCACATTTCTAAGAAGTTTCTTAAAATTAGGCCCTATGTTCCCACATTTCTAAGATTTTCTTAAATTAGGCCCTATGTTCTCACATTTCTAAGTTTTCTAAAATAGCCCTATTCTCACATTTCTAAGATTTTTCTTAAAATTAGGCCCTATGTTCCCACATTTCTAAGATTTCTTAAAATTAGCCCTATGTCCACATTTCTAAGATTTTTCTTAAAATTAGGCCCTATGTTCTCACATTTCTAAGATTTTTCTTAAAATTAGGCCCTATGTTCTCACATTTCTAAGATTTTTCTTAAAATTAGGCCCTATGTTCCCACATTTCTAAGAAGTTTCTTAAAATTAGGCCCTATGTTCCCACATTTCTAAGATTTTTCTTAAAATTAGGCCCTATGTTCCCACATTTTTAAGAAGTTTCTTAAAATTAGGCCCTATGTTCCCACATTTCTAAGATTTTTCTTAAAATTAGGCCCTATGTTCTCACATTTCTAAGATCTTTCTTAAAATTAGGCCCTATGTTCTCACATTTCTAAGATTTTTCTTAAAATTAGGCCCTATGTTCCCACATTTCTAAGAAGTTTCTTAAAATTAGGCCCTATGTTCCCACATTTCTAAGATTTTTCTTAAAATTAGGCCCTATGTTCTCACATTTCTAAGATCTTTCTTAAAATTAGGCCCTATGTTCTCACATTTCTAAGATTTTTCTTAAAATTAGGCCCTATGTTCTCACATTTCTAAGAAGTTTCTTAAAATTAGGCCCTATGTTCCCACATTTCTAAGATTTTTCTTAAAATTAGGCACTATGTTCTCACATTTCTAAGATTTTTCTTAAAATTAGGCCCTATGTTCCCACATTTCTAAGATTTTTCTTAAAATTAGGCCCTATGTTCCCACATTTCTAAGATTTTTCTTAAAATTAGGGCTTATGTTCCCACAGGGTTAGGGGGTTGGGGTTAGGGTTAGGGGATAATAGGTTGGGTGTAATTGGCTACCAAATTGGGAGAAAGGGGGATAAAATCTGTTACAAATTTAAGAAAATGGAAATGTGGGAACATAGGGCTGTGGGAACATAGGGCCTAATTTTGGAAAAAGATCTTAGAAATGTGGGAACATAGGGTTTTGGGAACGTAGGCACACTCCCCTCTCTGTTGCTGTTTTTGATGCTTCTGGACTCAAATCTTAGCCCAACAGTTTTTTGGTAGATGGACAACTGGACATTTAACCTTTGTGTTGTCTTCCTGTCGACCATTAACTTGTTCTTCCAGGTCAAAATTCAAAATTAATGTTTTTTTGGTGTTTTTCCCGACATTTTTGTTGCTATTTTTGATGATTTTGTCACTTTTTTCAACACTTTCTTTTATTCATGGTCAATAAACCTTATTTAAATGACATTATACCTAATGTTTACGTTAATAAAAAGCAGAAATTATGAATTATTTTGACTAATAGTTAAGATCAGAGGATGTTGAGTGAATCACAGACTGGTTTATGTCAAAGTTTAGTTTCAGGATACTGTTTTAAAACCACTTACATTTTTTTCAAATGCTATGAAATTGAATAAAACACCCAAAATTCAATGGAAATAATCATTAATTTTACCTGTGAAGAATGTTGTATGGCTTCCATACAACATGCATGCATCTAAGTTATTTTTTGGGCAATTTAATTATAAGAAACCCATATTTCTGATATAAAAAATTTGGGAAAATGGGTCAAATTTGACCCGAGGACAACACAACGGTTAAAACACTTTCTAAAAATGGATGTCACACCATCTCCCATCCCAAAGCCGGAGCACTTGAATGTTTTATTAAAAGGTACAACGGCTTAGTTTGAGCAATATTTTATAAACTCCAGGTTTGAGGCTGTAACAGTATTTATCTTCTGTTCATACATTTAGATTTCTTTTTGTTTTCTCTCCGCTGTATGTGTGGCTGACATCGGCAGAACAAATCGTTCTAAAAACATTTTAGATTTCCTAGGGACCGTTGTCAACCGGTTGTCATTCACCTGCAGTTGCTGATTTATCATTTCGGAACAAAACTCTTTAAACTCCTCATGCGCTTTCATTTTTAAAAATCTGAATGTAATTCATCCAAACCAGCTGCAAAGAGTCTAGATTCTTGTTTCAGATAAAGAGTGAACGCCGTGTTTTTAATCTGTTAAAAAATAAAACACGTCTGATCTGAAAATTTCACTAGGCTCCCGATTTTGTGAATGTTTTTTCCAGAAGTTTTAGCAGTTGAGGCCTCTAATTTAAGACAGTTTCTTCCCAGTGCGATGTGAAAATGTGGTGCAGGAATACAGAAAACGTGCATGCGGATTTTCCGTATTCCTGCACCACATTTATGCACACCCAACCAGTGAGAGAGAGTTTGTGGAACACAGCTGACTGTTTCCTCTCTCTCTCTCTCTCTCTCTCTCTCTCTCTCTCTCTGTCTCTGTCTCTCTCTCTGTCTCTGTCTCTCTCTCTCTCTCTCTCTCTCTCTCTCTCTGTCTCTCTCGCTCTCTCTCTGTCCTCTGTCTCTGTCTCTCTCTCTCTCTCTCTCTGTCGCTCTCTCTCGCTCTCGCTCTCTCTCGCTCTCTGTCCTCTGTCTCTGTCTCTCTCTCTCTCTCTCGCTCTGTGTCTCTCTCTCTCTCTCTCTGTCGCTCTCTCTCGCTCTCTCTCGCTCTCTGTCTCTCTCGCTCTCGCTCTCGCTCGCTCTCTCTCTCGCTCTCTCTCTCGCTCTCTCTCTCGCTCTCGCTCGCTCTCTCTCTCGCTCGCTCTCTCTCTCGCTCGCTCTCTCTCTCTCTCTCGCTCTCTCTCTCTCTCTCTCTCTGTCTCTCTCTCTCTCTCTCAGGTAAATGGAGCTGCCTTCAAGTGCACTTGAAGGATTAGGTTAAAAAAAAATATATATATATATTCTGAGACACTTTCATACACCACACAGCCCTTCACAGAATCAGTGGATCCCCTTTTGGTGGTGTGAACATGCCCAAACAATGTCAGGTGTTAAGGAATCAGAGAATGTCAGACCCAAATGCAGAGACAGACAGGCAGTGTTGAGCTTGAGGATTTAAGAAACAATAATCCATACAGAAAGAGTCCTGAAGATAGCAGGCAAAATACAAAAACAGGAACAGGCAGAATCCCCAAAACAGGAATCCCAAAAATACCAGGAACACCGAGACCAACGGGGTAGACTACACACACTCTCACAGAAAACAATACAATGACGTGACAACAGACACAGGAAACACAGATACTAAATACAAGAGGTAACGAGCAAACAAGGGACAGGTGACACTAGGGCTGAACAGGTGAAAGACATCAGGGCGGAGCAAACAATCACAAAGGCGGGAAAACCAAAAGACAGGAAGTAAATACCGAATACCGAATCCACTGGTTGAGATTCTGCTGAACCCTCGTCCCATCTTCAGTCCATGAACACAGTAAACTCATTAATGAAGTCAACAACGTCCACAGCCTCTAAAATAGTTAAATGTAACAACTTAATGTTGAATTCACATCGTAGGAAAGCACATCGCTATCGCCAGATGAGTGACAACTTTGTTTGGCAAATTTCCGCTAACCAGTGTATGATGAAGGCATGTTGGGGGATGAAATTAGAAAGCTAACGTTAGCTAACGAGCAGCAGCCGGCCGCTCCCTCTGTAGAGAGACTCCAAGAGAACAGCTGACAGCCCGGGAGAGGCACTGTCTGGTAACAAGTTTTTAGCAGTGACTGTCCTTCCTTTGCCGTACCTGAAGTTGCTGCATTCTGGCTGCTGTCTGTAGATTTCTTCATCACAACTCGTATCCTTCCAGATGTTTCATACCAGATGTTGTAACAGCGGTGATGTTGTGTATAGTTTAGGGTCCTCGCCACCACCAGACTAATCAGCATTGAGAATTGAACATGTAGCTGGACTTGAATGGCCTTCTTTTGACTGAAAGTTCTGCCAAACTACACTTTTTCTGCTCACCAGTTGCATTTCCACTTTCTCACAGCCTACTGCATTGAACGCTCCACCTACGTAAACACCTTCCTGTAATCAACGGCGCCGTCATTACGGCGGCCAGCATAGCGCGTGGAGTACAAGCGTAGGGTTCGGTTCACTGGGAAACAATTCGAAGGTTCAGCAGAAACCAGAACCCCGTCAAAAAGCCCAATATTCAGCCGAATCCTGGATTTGGTGCATCCCTAATGTTAATGTCTATTTAAATGTTAAGCAAACAGTAACCTGTAAAACAGATCTTCCCTTTGAGTGCAGTGGTGATCTGATGGATTGAAAAGATTCTTGTTTACTTCCTAAATGTGACTGATGGGCCTCAAATTAAACTGTAACAAGAAGTTTAGTTTAAGTAAAGTAAGTAAAATGATTGGGGCTGCCTCTCATAAAATAAAAAAGACAGTAAAAGAACTCTGCTTTGAAATGAGAAAACAAACATCCTGATGAAATTGAAAGTAAATGTGTGAGAGACGAGACGAGGGGGGATTTCCTGTTTCTCTGTGGGTCACTTAATATGAAATACTGTATATCGACATTACTGACAGCTACGTACATTAAATTACAACTCTTAGTCCGAGGCTTATATTCCATCTTTCTCTCTCACTTTGTTCCAGTACAACAACCCAGGTAAGAAGTTTGTATTGTCCTCAAATGTATAATAAACATGTGCTTCCTGTGTTTGTGAAATTGTATTTGTTTTATCGTCAACATGATGAAATCAATCGTAATTTTAACATGGTGTCTGTTCAGTATGATTTAGTTCAATTTGATTCATTTAGAGTCCAGTTTTTGTGTAGTTTTTTCTTTAGTTAATAGTTTTTCTGATACTTTTGATATGTTTGGTTGGTAGTGTTACTCACACATTCAAATATTAACCTTTACCGTATATTTACATGTTTTATTATCCAGCCATGGGATCTGCACAGTCGGGACAAGCTTCTCCACGTAAGATTGTTTATTATCCCTTGTGTTGTCTTCGGGTCAAATTTGACCCATTTTCTAAATGTCTATATCAGAAAAATGGCTTTCTTTTGTTACTACCTAATTTTAATTAACCAAAAATAACACGGATGATTCCGTACAACGCGCTTCGCAAGTACAACAAAAGATCGGATCTCTACTTTCATTGAATTTTGGGTGTTTTGTTACATTTTTTAAGCATTTGAAAAATAAATTAAACTTTTTTGAAACAGTCTCCTCGTTGAACTTTGGCACATACCCTCCTGTGATTATCCTTCCTTTAATATTAGCCGAAATAATTCATAATTTCGGCTTTTTTAACTCAAGGATTAGGTATTATTTCCTATTAATGACGTTTATTGACCATGAATTCCAAAAATAAGTGTAAAAGTAGTAATGAGTTGGTGTTAGTGGTGTTCATACATGGTAGTGAAAAGAAGTGTAAAATGGAAGACAATGCAAGGGTTAAAAAAACAGGTTCTTATTTATGGAAAATTACATGTTGCACGATGACTGTATTTTTTCATAATCTTTTATTTCATCTGAACATGTGTCGTGCATTTGTCAGTTCTCAGCAAACCATGGAGAGAAATAAACTGGAGGTGAGTGTGTCTGCACCTTTAACACCTTGTGTGTGTGTGCGTGCGTGTGACTGCACCTTTTATCAACATAATCTTTTACTGCACAAACTGCACACATTTCTTGTTGTGTAATCACCTTGTTTTTTATGTCCGTTTTCTTGTTTCATGACATCCTGATTACCTTCCAAGTTGCAACACATTCTCACTCCCATCTCGTAAAATACGGATGCTTGGTCAGGTGCCTTTGTCGTTGTTATTGATGCTAAAAGTCTCCTTTAGCGTCATATAACGCGCTTTAACTAAACACGCTTGGTCGGGACTATTGTCGTCCCTTTTGATGCGGTTATGTTAAGGAAAAGGTTGTGGGTGGGCGTACAGTTCCCTGACACGCGGGAATAACAGGACGGTTAAAGACACACGCGGGACACGATCCCCGGTCTCCTGGGTGAAAGTCCTGTGTTTGAGCCGTCCTCCACCCCAGCCAACCTCCTTACATCCTACTCTCTAAACCCCGTGTAGCTGCTGCTCTCTCCGGTACGTTCTACAAACACGCTGAAGGACGCTTTTCTCGTCGCTTCAGACACCGACAGCCACTGTCCAAACGTCCGTATTTTAAGAGTTCGGAGTGAGAACGGGTTGCAAGTTGTTACCTTTCAAACACCTGGGCATAAAAAAAATGGAAAGTTTCTATAAAATTACTGTCTATACTGTAATGTACGTTTCCTTTCTCTGAGCAGAGACAACCAGAGTGATCTGCAGTATGTGAAGGACTACAGACCTCAGACTGACGGCCAGCTGCTCAGGATTCTCCTTCATGGTCCGGTTGGAGCTGGAAAATCCAGTTTCATCAACTCTGTCCAAAGTGTCTTAAAAGGCCAAATGTACACACGTGCTTTTGCAGACAGCACCTCTCACGACTGTTTCACCAAAAAGGTAAGAGGGAGAACTTTTGATTGTTTTTCTAAGATTACATCCCCAATAAGTATGCCATATAAACTTTGCAAACCTTTATGAAACTTGTATAATAATGTATTTTACTATTTACATACTACAAGCTAGAGGTACAAAATCCCTTTGAGTTTTCTGTCTTTGCAGTAGAAGGTAAATAAAGAGTTAAAAACAAAGCTCACTTTAGCAGCTTCGGCGCTACACTGACTTCCTGTCAGGATATTGTGCTAGAGCTGCTTAGACTTCTGTGGTTAAGGTCTGGTTTATTAAAACTACTTTGAAATTAGAAAAAATCTTACTGATGCATTCTTATTTATGTTGGATGTTTTTCCTTTTTGCATGATTTTAAAGGGCTGGAGTGAGAGACATTTTCTTGACCAAAGATACATTCTTTACATTAGTTTTTTTTTTTTTTTTTTACACCTAAACAGTTTGATGCAGTTCAAAGAAACTCGGGTGAGTTTCGGTTTGTTTAAGCTAGTGTGAAAGCTTTCAACAGAAGTCTGATGCGGACGTAACAAACAGACCTGTCTCACTGGGTTTAAGAGAATATCTCAATCCGACTCAAAACTGACTCTGGTGCCGTCCATTTGTTGTGTGAACGCAAAGCAGACTAAGGAACTTGTGGTAGCAGATGGTAGTGATTTTTAGCATACATTCAAACGTTTAGTAAGTAACTTTTATAACAAAAACGTATTGTCATATTTGCTGCAACTAAAACCCTGTGTTAGAGA
>NC_050191.1:2572892-2622892 GCF_008315115.2 Sander lucioperca
TTCATTCATAAAATAGAGATGCTGTGGCGGCAGGAAAAACTAGGATGATAGCAGCTAGCAGCTAGCAGCTAGCAGCTGACCTGATGACAGCAGGGTCCCAGGTTAAGAGATCCCGGAGGTTTGGCCTACTAAGTAGCCTGCCTACAAGTTTAATGCAAGAACAAAAATATATAGTTTTTATACAGACTTTTGTATACATTATATATTCTAGTGTATTATCATAATTTGTTTAACATGTGCAAATATTTCTTTTTTTTACCTCAACCTCAAACCAGATAAAGACTTGCGCCCCCCCTGTGATCTCTGCCGCCCCCCTTAGGGGTCCCCGGACCCCAGGTTGGGAACCACTGCTTTACGGTGCTGTATTACCCACTGTAGATTACTGAGTTAGTGTTACTGGGAGGTCATATAGTTGCGATGAATTTTTTGCTCAACCAAAAAAATCATGCAATTACATTAAGAGATTAAGTTACAGATGCATCGTTGCATTTCAGGTGTTGCATACGGTAACTTAGTCTGCTCTGGATGTATTGTGAGCTAAATCTGGTATCACTGTCACTGTGTCACCAGCCAAAGCATTAACCCTCCTGTTGTCCTCGGGACAAATTTGACCCATTTTAAAAAATTTGACTTTGTATAATTTGACTTTGTAGAATAGTGTGTTCATGTAAGAATTCATCACTTATAATTTGAGAAAATAAGTTTTCAGGACCTTTCATTTGTTGTATTTTCAATAATCTAACAGACCGATTAGTGTCTCCATCTTAATAACTCGTATTTATTATCGCATTAACAATTAACATTTTGAAACCCACATAACTTTATATTAATTTATAATACAGATCCAAAAGATACTAAATATTTCAGGCTGCATTTATACAACCAAGTCTTATTGCATAGTATATATATGTGTTATAATATTTGACCCAATGTAACCACCATGTAGCTTCAATGAACAGCTAAAATGCAATAAATCTGCTCTTCCAACCTTCAACACAATGTGATTATTACCATTACAATTTATTTATCATTTTTAAGTCATATTTACACATGTGAAAATGTTAAATTACACATGAAAGTCATACTGTTGTTGTCATTTTCCAGCAGTTTTTTTTTTTAACACAATCTTGTACATGATTTCATAGCATGATATTCTTTAACCACACTGTAAAAAAGTACAGACCCATTTAGTTATGTCCACTTATTTCTTATTTTTAACTGAACAAACTTATACAAGTTGTGGATTTTGAACTCAACTTTATGAGTTTTTGAAAATTAAACTTGCATTTATTCATTGGGTCGACTATTTTAATTTTTTGTCAGATATGTATGTGTTGATTGAACTTGTAAGTTAAGTTATCAGTTGAAAAAAAAGCGTGTGTGTGTGTTGCAACAAAAAAAGAGTTGCCTTTCGAGTTTAACGTCTTCTTTAACGGCAAAGTTAAAGCATGGACACAATAAATGAATTATACACCGCAGATAAGTGATGTATTCAAATTTCTACTAAAATATAACACGTGTTGTGGCAAACAAGAAAGCACTAGTGCCCCCGGCGGAGGGAGTACCTGTCAACGACTTGTGAACTGTGAATTTGGCATTTCACTCTTCTCAAATATAAATGGAAAGTACTTTTCAAAAGTCAAACGTTTAGCTCCGCCCACATTTAGCCCAACCCCGATCTACGTACTGCAGTCAGGTGCAATTGGTTCATTGGCTGGTCAATTCCCATGATGCAAGGCGGTAAATAGAGTTGTGTTAAAATTTGCTGAAAAGTTTGCAGTTTGTTCGAAATACAAATGTAACTTTATGAATTCCGTTTATTAAACGTGTCTGCTTAGACTGTAGTGTTTTGTTGCCTGGTAATTGTCATTGTTGTGCTGGTTTACATTTGTAACCATGAGTTAAGTGACTGTTAGTTTGATAAGAGCTGGAGTATTGCAGTGTTGGACTTTGAGCAGTAATAGGCTTCTTTCAGCCATTAAGCTGCAGCATACCACTTCACTAGTGGCCCTTTTGTGTCAAGTGATGTAAGATCAGCGGCTTTAGAGGGGCCCCTATTTCACACGGGGCCCTGGGGTGGCTGCACCCAAACACCCACGCTATCTCCGCTATAAATGTGGTTATGTTGTTTTAACTTGAAACTGTGAGTTGTAATAAAGCAGGAAAGTATGTCTGTTATACTAGGCAAGGAAGGTTTCTTGCATTATTAAAGAAAATAAATGTTTTAACTTAAAGTATGAAGTTAAACCAAGTAATAAAAAGTTAAATCAACTAAAAGAACAACTTTAACAAAACTAGAACACTGTAGTTACATCAACCTCATTAACTTTAATTTCTAAGTTGAAACAAAGGCAGTCTTCAAGTTGAGTGAACTTCGATTTTCAAGGCAGCAGGTGAACTTGCATTTCCAAGTTAAACTACCTTGAATTTTCTTACAGTGCAGGGTTTCCGTTGGGTCTTAAAAAGTCTAAAATATCAAAATCAAAATCTTAAAATCTCAAAAGTATTGTGTCCTAGGTCCTAAATAATTTTAACCAGGTCTTAAATTTCACTACGTCTAATGCTCATTGAAAGTTTTTTTTTAAATTCCGTGGTTCGTCAACTTTCGTTCGTCCAAATATAATTTGCTGTATATGTACAGATCATTATCACTCCGTGCTGCTTTTATTCAATTTTAATAATTTTATTTATTTTGCAGGTATTTTGTGACTATGTATTTCGTTGTACTTTTATGTCGTGATATACAGTAGGTACTACTTTAACTACATTTTCCTGATGATACTTACATACTTTTACTGAAGTAACATTTTCAATGCAGGACTTTGACTTGTAACAGAGTATTTATACATGTCAGTTCGCAACAAACCATGGAGGGACATAAACTGGGGGTGAGTGTGTCTTCACTTTAAATGTGACATTTTTCAACAAAATCTTTCACTACAAACATTTACTTACTGTAATGGACTTGTTTTTTTGTTTCCTTGTTTGATGACATCCTTCCCAGAATGACACCTGGGCATAAAAATGGTCTCTATAAAATTATAGTATAGACTGTGTAATGTAACGTTTCTTTCTCTGAGTAGAGACAAACAGAGTGCCCTGCAGTATGTGGAGGACTACAGACCTCAGACTGACGGCCAGCTGCTCAGGATTCTCCTTTATGGTCCGGTTGGAGCTGGAAAGTCCAGTTTCATCAACTCTGTCCAAAGTGTCTTACGCGGCCGTATGTACGCACATGCTTTGGTGGACAACACCTCTCACGACTGTTTCACAAAAAGAGTATGAAGAATTTTTTATTGTATTGATAAAGAAAACATCCCAAATTCATTGTCGTATAAAAACGTTGCAAATCTTTATGAAACATAGTCCCTTTTAGAGGTTTCTGTCTTGGCAGTGGATGGGAAAAAGTGATAAAACAAAACTCATGGTTCCATGAGAACAGCAGAATAAAGTCACTGTAAAGTAAACTATGTTTAGGTAAAGAGAAATAAAACTATGAATAAGAAATCCTAATCCTCCCCAACAGCAGAACAATCCCCCAAAACAACTATTATTCAGGTAGACAGGTTTCTAATCTTTGTGTAGCAGTGACACAAATACTGCAAATAAACTGTGAAGGCCCACAGTCGCTTTGCAGTTTGACTAACTTCTTCTTTGGTAAATTTAGCTACAACAGGAAATTGTTAATAAGCAGCTAGAGTATTCTGCTGTTGTGGTTAAGGTGTGGTTAAGTTTAGTGAACTAAGAATTAATAGTCATTTTTCAGTAACAACTAAATTCTTTTAACCCACAGCCTAACTGCACCTACTGCAATCATGTTAAATTAGGCTTCATAATTATGCACATAGGCATATAATCTATTTTAGCAAACTACACTGAACAAAATTATAAACGCAACACTTTTTTTTTAACCCCATTTTTCATGAGCTGAACTCAAAGATCTAAGACTTTTTCTATGTACACAACAGGCTTCTTTCTCTTAAATATTGTTCACAAATCTGTCTAAATCTGTGTTAGTGCCGAGAAAATCCATCTACCTCACAGGTGTGTCATATCAAGATGCTGATTAGACAGCATGATTATTGCACTGGGCATGCTGGTCTTACAGGGAGGTGTGTTCAGGTGCATTCTGGGCATGCTGGTCTTACAGGGAGGTGTGTTCAGGTGCATTCTGGGCATGCTGGTCTTACAGGGAGGTGTGTTCAGGTGCATTCTGGGCATGCTGGTCTTACAGGGAGGTGTGTTCAGGTGCATTCTGGGCGTATTGCTATCTTGAGGCAGCGGGAAGTGATTGCCATTGACCAACAAAAACCTGGTCTAAAGTCAATAACGCAGCATTTCATTGTTATTTTAACAGAGCATTAGTAAAATGCTCCTAGGCTCGTACACAGCGCGCGCACACTATGCTTGTTACACACACAGGGACGCACAGCAGCACACACACATGCAGAAGATTACAAATAAAAATATTACGGTGTAAATCCTCCATCATAATAGCAATGCTCCAAGGTCCAAACGCGCCTGGCTTTTAAAGGGAATGGGAGATGATCTCTGATTGGTTGATTGCATGTTACGCCCAAAACACACCTCTGATTAATGAAGACACTAAGTCCAACCCTTTAGAACCATGCACCCGGCGCACGGAGCCTTTTTTCTGCCGTTAAACTAGCAAAAGTGGATTTGGACACGCCCTAAACACACCTGCACCAGGCGCTTCACGCCGTGCGATTAGATCGTTAAAATAGGGCCCTCTATCTTATTTATGGAACATCACTCATTGTTGCATGATGACTGTATTTTTTAATAATCTTTTATTTCATCTGAACATGTGTCGTGCATTTGTCAGTTCTCAGCAAACCATGGAGAGAAATAAACTGGAGGTGAGTGTCTGCACCTTCAATGTGACTTTTTTCAACTAAATCTTTCACTGCACACATTTACTTATTGTAATTAACTTGTTATGTCTGTTTCCTTGTTTCATGACATCCTGGTTAACTTCCTAGTTGTTACACATTGGCATAGAAAATCTCTATAAAATTATTGTTTAGACTGTTTCTTTCTCTGAGCAGAAACAATGAGAATTCCCTGCAGTCTGTGAAGGACTACAGACCTCAGACTGACGGCCAGCTGCTCAGGATTCTCCTTCATGGTCCGGTTGGAGCTGGAAAGTCCAGTTTTATCAACTCTGTCCAAAGTATCTTACATGGCCGTATGTACACACACGCTTTGGTGGACAACACCTCTCACGACTGTTTCACGAAAAGGGTATGGCGAATTTTTGATTGCATTGATAAAGAAAACATTAAATATAATATCACATCCACAATATTTTCAAACCCTAATTAAACTTATATTTGTGTTACTTTGACTATTATATACACACGAGCTGCAGAGGTTTCCCCCCGCTCTATCGTGCACAGCTCTCCCTTGTGGGGGAGGGGCTTAGGAGACCGTTTTGGGCTGTAGTCAGTCCTGGATCTTCACAATCATACCTACGGCATCTTTAAACTTACATGCAGATTTAGGTGGCGTCACTGCTGATCTGCGCATAAATATAGGCTATTAAGGTTTTGGTTATTCGATTCAACTTTATTGTCATTGCACATGTCACAAGTACAGGTCAACGAAATGTAGTTGGTGTCTAACCAGAAGTGCTTAAAGCTCCATTGTGTAATGTTTTGAGTTGATTCTTAGCAAAAACCCCTTTGTTCACAAATATGTGCTCATTCATGTGTAATTACTTCCACCAACTAATCAAAGTATTCTGGCAAGAGCAGAATCTGCCATTCAGAATCATTCAGAATACATACGAGTTACTTGCTCGTATGTATTCTGCCATGTTGCGCCTCCATCTTTAAAATACATTAGCCAAAGAGGGACATACCTCCGCCTTTCGCGCTTTTACACTCAGTGGCACCGTGACGAATGCCAGGGGGAGATTACTCAATCTTCCAGCAGATTTGAAAGCCTGTTGAAGATGGAGGATCACGCTGATACTTTACTAACACTAGTTTGCATTTGTTTGGGAACCTGATAGCTGATGTTAGCAATGAAATGGTACCAAAATAATGAAAACGTAAAACTATTATTACACTGGGAAGGAACACTCACGGACAAAGTGGTACTTCTTGGAATAATACGGCAACCGTAGGAGTTCAAACGTGATCTCAATGGGAAGGGCTAGAAAGTAATATTCAGTTGGTTGTCATATACAATTTCACCGCTAGATGGGAGAAATTCTTACACAATGTAGCTTTAAGCAGTGATTAAATAACATATTAAATAACATATGCTACAGTATATACATAGTGGAAGGTATGAATGATATAAGTATATAGATATGTGTCTGTATGTGTGTCTATTATTACAGGTATGTACAGGCTATGAACAGGCTATGACTATGGTAATACAGAATAATACAGTTTTTTAATCATATTCAAGGTTAGATGTTTAAACAGCACACAGATAAATCAGGTTATTCATATCCCTACACAGGCTTTGTGTAAATCACCCTTCTGGATCGAGGTTTTGCACCAGCCGCATGATAGATATGTTATTAAAGGTGCTCTAAGCGATGTTGGGTGACGTTACTTCTTGTTCACGTTCAAAGTTTTGTTAAACAAGCTCGCCCCTTCCCCCTCCCTTCCGCGCACTAATACATCCATGGCACTTACCCTCCAACCCCCAAATCCTTCTTGTGGTTATTGGCTGGAACGCTCTTTGTTATGTTTCATTGTGCAGGTTGGCCAGTTAGTTTTTGTTGCCTTTTTTGGAGCCTGGGCTGTCTACAGAGACCACATTTTTTTTACAGTGTGTTCAGGGGACATGCAGCTAGTGGATAGTGAGGAGATGTTTGCTGTATATGACAAAAAATGTTGTAGCCTAAAAAACGCATCACATCGCTTACAGCACCTTTAAACTGGCCACTAAGTTGACCGTCTGGGCTCAATTGGACACTGAATTTGTAGGGAACTGGTTCCAAAAATGCAAAAAAAAAAGAACTAGTATAATATGGTTTACTATATGCTAGCTGTGTAATAATGTGTCTGTTTTTGCTTATAATGCTAACTGCACTTTTTTATATCTTTATAGTACACAACCTACAAGATCAGAAAAGGAAGAGCAGATACCTTTTACCCTTTTGTCTTCAATGACATCATGGGTCTGGATCCAATCAAAGGTGTCCCTGTGAATGATGTCAAACTGGCTCTGATGGGACACGTGAAGGAAGATTACAGGGTACAGTTGATGCAAACTTTGCAGATTCTTTTCCCCACACAATTAGTTAATGTTATTATTTTGAATTACATATTTCTTTATACATATTGCAAATTTCATTTAACTGAATTTAAATTTGTTTTCCAGTTCAATCCTGATTCAACGTTGTCAGACGATGATCAATTCTACAACGAACAGCCAACTAACAACGATAAAGTGCACGTTCTGGTTTGTGTCATTGATGCCAACACAGTACCTCAAATGAGTGAAAAAACTGTGGAGAAGATTCGTGACATCAGGATTGAAGCCAGAAAACTGAGTGAGAGCAGAAATCTGTTTATTCTTCTCTACAAATGTGTAATAGATCCCACTGCTTGAAAAAAAAACATCCTAATGCAGTAATCCTCGCAAAATCTTCTGAGCTGACAACGCCAGTATCTTCTTATTACTAGCCAACGTATTTTCTTCCGTTCAGCGAGTAATGACAATAACGACCGTTCTTGACTACTATCAACACTCTCTGATGAAAACAATGACTGACGACAGCGTGCTCTGTGTTTACGAGGTCTAGAGAGATGTTCTTCATTTCCGGTTTTCATTTTTTGGGCGACAATACAGATTAGCACCGCCTTCTGTTATGGAGACAAATTACGTCTCGCACACGCGTAGAATGTACGCTCAAGTCGGCGTTGCTTCGGTGTGTTCCGAGGCACTTTTTGGACAGACTCCGGGAGACGGGCGCCGAATGATCAGTCCGACTGCCTTTTCTGCCGACAGTCGGCCGTCGGGTTGCTGTGTCAGAGCCTTTACAGGACTCAGTAGTTTTGTGTTCTCCTTGCAGGGATTCCTCAAGTGGCCATTCTCACCAAGATTGATATGGTCTGTCCTGAAATCAAAGAAGATTTACAGAATGTCTACAAGATGAAGTACGTGAAGGAAAAGGTACGTTTAATTAGTAATATTATGAATTTGCAAAGAGGTGGAGTCACAGTTAAAATGCATTGAGTTATACGGTCAAAACTTTGACAAAACCGAGGGGATCCTCTCAGACCGAGCCACTGTCCCAGACCCGCAGAGTTGAATCCCCAGGGAAGACTGCGTGGACTGCCATCCGTTGAGATTTGTACAAATGTCAGTTCATTATGAAACTGTGGCGGGCCGTATTTGAGTATGTTAATTTGGTCAAAGTCATCACTGAAACTCATGCCAATGGAAAGGTACGAATAGTCCAAGCTTCCTATTGATCAGCTAAATCTGATTTGAATCGGAATAAAATCTGATTTGGGTCTAGTCCTTATACAGTATGAGCACTATCTGACATTTTCTCTAACTAAACCGATTCTGATACCCAAACATGGAACACTGACCAATTCCTCATCAGATACCAGAGATATGTACTCACAAAATATAGAGAATTTAAAATCCTGCCTATTTTCCCCTCTGCACACTCCTGACCAATCGCTGCACAACGTGGCCATGATATTGGATTGTCATTACTATGGTTACAAAAACTGTTGGACATTTCTGACAAGATGCAGCCGAGCCCGGCCCGGCCCGACACTGTAATTATGAGCCCGAGCCCGATTTAAACCGGACACTTTAATACATGGGCTGTTATAACTGACGTTCTCAACTACAATTCCGAGTTGTTTGAACTGCAGAAATCTGTTTAGAATGATCTTAATAAATAATGCAACAAGGACAAAGCATGTAAACTGCCTTGTTTGTTTATTAAGAATGGAATGGATCGCAAATGGGTCAGAATGAAGAAACGTAAAAAAAAACTCAACACATTGCTCTGTGAGGGCTTGCCTCGCCCTCAGGGGTATGCTTGGAGAAGTACCAAAAGAGGACGTTGAAGGATGGCTATCATCTTTTCTGCCAAGGCAAACCTGCTTCATGTGTCTGTTCATCATCCAAGTCCCCGTTTTTTTGCTGTCATAGGAGAGCAGGGTGCCGCACATAATGCACTCGACAAAGCCAACACATAAGTTGTCACTGCTCACGACTTGTTTAAAATGGTTCCATATCTCCGACTTTCCTCCAAACTTGCTCAAAGTTAATTCTCCTGTTTTTCTTTTTTTCTTTACATCTTCAAGCTCCATGTTGCACTGAAGCTACACCATATAGTTGCAGCCCTTATTTTAGAAGCAAAATTTAAGCAAGTCACTGCAAATGGCATTGTCAACACTTACAGTTTCACTGTTAAGGCCTACCACTGCCTTCATGGCCAATACCTGATCAGCCTAAAGGACAATTCGATTAGCATGAAAACATACCCCAGAGAACGGTCGAGTCGGTACATATGTTATTAAACCCTAGGTTCATTTTCCGCTGGAATTGTCCTTTAATAAAATCAATATTCAAGCCTTGATTGTTCTGTTCTGAGCTGTAATTTTTTTTGTTAATGTAGATGGAGGAGTTCAGTGCCAAAGTGGGAATTCCCATGAACTGCATCTTCCCTGTGAAGAACTACGATGAAGAAATCGACCTCAACAGTGACGTTGACTCACTGATCCTGAGCTCAATGAATCACATCATCAACTTCGGAGACGACTGCATCAACTTCAACAAGGATCAGTCTGAAGGATGAGACTGACTAGGTTTGATCAGAGCATAAAAAGGCTGTATTCCATGATGTCAAAAAAACTACCTGAGACACTTTCCAGCAGGATTTCCAACAATCTTTTTGCTTACTGCACCATTTGTGTTTTACTTTAAAGCACATGTGTCAAACTCAACTTCTCTGAAAACCACAATGGAAAATGAGAATCACATCCAGTTGGACACGTTGAGTTTATTAACATGCTCTTATTCCAAAAAAGTCAAATATCTTTGCCTGTATTATTGCATGTCTCATATAGTCTTCTCACGTACAGTTTGGTCTACAATGCTCTAAAAAAGTCGGCAAAAGAAGTTCCTTAGCCATCATACATTTAAGCAAATCAAGCAAATTACATTTTTAATAGCAGCGACCACACAGCTGACTCCCAACTTGTTTAACAGCCTGAATATGAAAACAATTTCTGGGGGAATTTCTGCAGTCTGAAAAACTAGTTTCCTGTCTTTTAGGTTTGGCAAACATTAAGGCGGGCCAAAATGTATTCTGAAACTAAATTAATATGCGGGCTGAAACAAAATCTGCGAGGGGCTGAGTTCGGCCCGCAGGCCTTGAGTTTGACACATATGCTTTAAAGCACCTGAAAACATGGCTACAAATCTCAGTAACATGAAATATTCATGACTAAATAAGCAGCCATAAAGTAAAAAACAACATATTTGGGTAATATAGGAGTTCAACACTCACTGCTCAGTTAATCTGCTTCTTTAGGAATGTGTAGGTTTGGTTTTATTAGATTTAAATTACCTATGACATGAAATATGTAACATTTTTTTTAAATCAGTGAGGAGAGCACAGACAAAAAGTTTCTCACGTAAATTGACTGAAATTGTTCTAACTGTATATATTGTGTTAATGTAAGAATTCATCACTTATAATTTGAAAGAACTTTTCAGGATTTTTCATTTGTTGTATCTTCAATAATCTAACATACTCCATCTTTATAACTAGTTTTGTTTATCACATTAACAATTAACTTAATTTTGAATCCCACATAACTTTATATTATTTATACAGATCCAAAACATACCAAATAGTTCAGGCTGCATCTATAAAACCAAGTCTTGTGTTATAATATTTCACTCAATGTAACCAACATGTAGCTTCAATAACCAGCTAACATACAATAAATCTGCTTTTTCAACCTTCAACACAATGCAATTCGTTTTTAAGAGTCATGTCCTTCCAGAAAAATGCAGAGTTTTTTTGTGATTATTACAGGCAAAAAGCCTTGATTATGCGGCACGTTTTCTTAAATGCGATGGAATATGCGGGATATTTATGCAATTTTATGCAATGAAAATTGCGGGAACTTGCAAAAATTGCGGTTTCATTATGGGTTCATCGCGGCGTTTGCAGCTTTCTGATTATGTCCACGTTATTTTTGGCAATTGGGACCTCAGAGAAATATTTTCTGATGATGTGAATGAATTAAGCTTTGTGTTCTTCCCGTCGACCATGAACTTGTTGTCTTTCTGGGTCAAAATTGAAAATGTCGTCCCGGCGTTTTTGTCACTTTGTTTTTTTTGTTTTGTCCGATGCTTTAAAAAAAGAAAAAAAGAATGGTCAATAAACCTAAGTTATAGGACATACTGTACCTAATTTTTTAGTTAAAATAAATTCTGATTTATTTTGACTACTAGTTAAGATCAGAGAATCAAACTTTAGTCTTGACACTGTTTTGAAACCATTTACAAAATGTTTTTCAAATGCTATGAAATTCCATAAAACACCCCAAATTCAATGAAAGTAATCATTTATTTAGCCTGCGAAGAATATTTTCTGGGTTCCATACAACTTACATGCATGCATTGAAGTTATTTTGGTGCAATTTGGTTGAAAGAAACCCAAAATTTCTGAGATTATATTAGACCCGAGGACAACACAAGGGTTCAATCTATAAAGATGGAACCTCATCCTCTATTTTGATGTAACAGCGCCTCCCACAGACGAGAATACATCATTACAGTTTTTTTTTCAAACATTTTGATAAATTACATCATTAATCATTCAGCTTTCAGGGACTGAAATGATGTAGGCCTATACAGCATTTAGTTATTTAGACTTTCAATAATTTTACTTCTAAAACTCATAATCACAAGTTAACGGAGCAAGATTAACTTCCATGAAACAGCATTAACTTCTTCAACATAAAGCTGTTGTTGTAAAGCAACGTATAGATCAAGGGTCTCCAACCTTTCTTCATCTGAGGGCTACTTAAAAAAACCTGAAGTGGCCAAGAGCTACTTTGCTTCACATCGCTTACATTTATTTACAGAACACACATAAGTTGAATGAAGCTGTTTGTACACGGATGAAATTGCAAAACCCAAAGCTGATGAAAAATCTTCACTTCATGTAAAGGTTCATGACTGTTTTACAATTCTTTTAGCCCACATAGTTATAGCTACATCACTGAAAATATATCCAAACAAGCCTTAGTGATAAAGTATTATATTTATATAAAAAACTTAGCTGTCTGCCATTTCCCTCAGGGAGACAACTGGTTGACCCCAGAGTGGCGAGGACCGGGATGGCATGTTCCGGCGCATTGCCCTCTCTACTGGACCCAATTCAGTACAGAGATCCAAGAGCAGTCATCGTCATGGTCCCTGAAGTCTTTTTCTCTCCTGATTCTTCCATTGGCGTAGTCCTCCTGCAGGGCCAGCAGTGCCATCATGCTCCTCTCTCCTACCAACCTACTTTGTCAACTACTTTGTAAAAAAGATAGATGACATACACTCTTCATTCTCCACCACACTTCCTGAAATCATCTTACCATCCATCACATCCAGTACTCTTTCCTCTTTCACCCCTCTATCTCCAAATCAAATTCTTACTTTGATTACCTCCGCCCGCCCAACCACCTGCCTCCTTGATCCTATCCCTTCTCACCTTCTCCAGTCTATTGATGCTGACCTCCTTCCTTTCCTCACCCATCTCAACAACATCTCCTTGTCAATTGGCTGTTTCCCCGACACCCTCAAAGAGGCAAGAGTGACCCCACTTCTCAAAAAACCAACACTTGACTCGTCTCAAGTAAATAACTACAGACCCGTCTCCCTTCTTCCATTTCTATCCAAAACTCTTGAACGTGCCATTTATCAACTCTCTACCTATCTCCACCTGAACAACCTTCTTGATCCCCACCAGTCTGGCTTCAAGGCTGGCCACTCAACAGAAACTGCCCTCCTTGCTGTCACTGAGCCGCTTCACATCGCTAGAGCAACCTCTCTCTCCTCCGTCGTCTCCCACTCGACCTTTCTGCTGCCTTTGACACAGTGAACCACTAGATCCACATTTCGACACTCCAGGATCTGGGTGTCTCAGGCTCTGCGCTCAGGCTCTGCGCTCTCTTCGCTCACATCTTACCTGGCCCACCAATCCTACCAGGTAACTTGGAGAGGATCTAACTCAGAACCTTGCCCACTCAAACTGGGGTTCCTCAAGGATCAGTCCTGGGTCCCCTCCTCTTCTCTCTGTACACCAACTCTCTCAGCTCTGTCATTCAGTCGCACGGCTTTTCTTATCACAGCTACGCAGATGACACCCGACTAATTCTCTCCTTTCCGGAGTCTGAAACTCAAGTAGCAGCACGTATCTCGGCCTGTCTGACTGACATCTCTTCTTGGATGTCCAAACACCATTTGAAACTCAACCTTGACAAGACTGAGCTCCTTTTCCTTCCTGCGAAAGGCTCTCCTACCCAGGACCTGACTATAACAACTGACAACTCTGTGGTAGTCCCCACCCAGATCACGTATCATGTAAATGTCTCAGTAGGGCGAAAATGTCAAGATCTATAAACGATCTGACGGAAAGCTGTAACTGTGAAATATAAAGTCTACTTGTGCTACATTAAAGGGTTAAAGAACACAATAGGACGTTGCACAAACGGGCTGTTTCAGAGACACTGGCCCAATCCCAAAGTCCGGACTCACAGACTCACGGACTTTGGTGCGTATTCTCGCGAAATTCGTAAGGGCTTAGGGTTGTCTCAATGTCGAATTTCAAAGGGCGTGAGGGTCTGATTACACACTTACCAAGCCCTTTCCGTGAGTCTGCATCAATGCAGACTTCACCAAAGGGAATTACCCACAGTTCAAAGCGTACCGGGGAGACCATAGGGAAATCTGGAAATTACAAAGGTAAACAACGGCACGACACACGAGCATGGAGAACTGACCAGCCTGTTGTCCAGCTAGTAAAACAAGAGTTTGAAAAAATTTGGAATCAGGCAGCCGTCTCCTGTGCGTTGGCCGTGTGGAAAGCAACAAACTTAAAATGAAAATTCCCAAACCGGCAAGTGTCGGCCACATCTTTGTTATTAAACGTCGCCAAGGTAACACGTGATCTCGTGAAGTGCTGTCCCAATCCCATTAATACCTATCTGAGCCCATGTGGCCTCACATACTCACAAACTTAGCACCTGAGAGCAATTAACTCTGTGAGTCCTTAGTCTTCAGGGCTCACTTTGGGATTGGGCCATTCCCACCGCCACACCACCATGTGGTGAATCACCGGAAACCCCTTTTGCTGGTGTGAACATTCCCAAACAATGTCAGGTGTTTTAATTCCATCGCCAAAAGTAAATATTTTTCATGTAAATGTCTCATTAGAGCTAAATGTTTAGCAAATTGTTGAACAGATCTTCCCTTTGAGTGCAGTGATGATCTGATGGATCGAAAATATTCTTGTTTACTTCTTAAATGTGATTGATGGGCCACAAATCAGACTGTAGCAAGAAGTTTTAGAAATTTAAGTAAAGTAAGTAACATGATTGTGGCTGCCTCTTTACATAAAATAAAACAGACAGAGAAAAAGAACTGTGCTTTGAAAAGAGAAAATAAACATCCTGATGAAAATGAAAGTAAATGTGTGCTGTGTGCCTACAGTAAGCCAGTATGTGCTCCTACATCCCTTCAATTTAAGCCCTATCCTCCCACAACATTTTGTAAGGGTTAGGGTTAGGGGTTAGGGGTTAGGGTTGGGGTTAGGAGGATAACATATGATACAAATTTATGAAAAAGGAAATGTGGGAACATAGGGCCTAATTTTGAAAAGAATCTTAGAAATGTGGGAACATAGGCACGCTCCTAACTGTGCGGGAGTTTGTGAAACAGCTGACTGTTTCCTCAGTCCCTTCGTCTCTTCTCTTTCTCTCTTTCTCCGGGAAATGAAGCTGCCTTCAAGTGCAAAAAAACAGGACGTCACACAAATGGGCTGTTTCAATGACACTCCCCCTGGCTGCACAATCCTGCAGGAAATCACCAGATCCTCTTTTGCTGGTGTGAACATGCCCAAACAATGTCAGGTGTTTTAACTCCCTCGCCAAAAGTAAACATTCATCATGCAAATGTCTCATTAGAGCTACATGTGTAGTCATGGAAACAGGTACGTGTCCAAATCAAACCAGGACAAGTTAGCCAGTTACAAAATATAAATTGAGTTTATTCACCAAGTCTGCATAGATTAAAAACATTAATAAGAGAAGGCCAACAGCGCCAGCATGGAACTACACAGTAGCAACTTCAGAGGGGAAAGTGCAATGGCATCAACACAATCACTTGATATAAATAGCAAAAATGCACAGGAATAATTTAGAGGCTGTTAATATGCTTTAGGACCCAATACACACAATAAAAGAGCAATCAATAGAATGAAGAGCTCCAATACAACAACATACCACTGCACACTTTAAAACCCACACGTTCATTGTTCACTAAATGCAGGCGATAATAACAGACTTAACACCTCAATCCACCCTAGCAGGCAATAAGGGGTCTCTAAAGCTATATCTGAGCCTATCACCAGCCTTAGAATTCCACAGCGCCCGTCAGCGATATTGATCCTTTAATAATAATATTTAAAATGAAAGACGACGAACCAACCCAACTAAGAAAGAAAACAAATTTTACAAATAAATGCCCTTTACTCTAAATGAACGTGGGAAAAAAACAATGACAGGCAATATTGCACTTGAAGATGGTCCTTTCAGTCATTTAGGTTTCATTCAGACAGCAGCATGTTTTCATGTTGTGATGATTGATTTGCAAGGCAAAATGTTTGGCCTACAAACACGTACACCCCGCTGCACTTCCTGATTCTGCAGAGAGAGAGAGAGAGAGAGAGAGAGAGAGAGAGAGAGAGAGAGAGAGAGAGAGAGAATTACCAGTGTCCCCAAATAACCAACGCCCTTCACAGAGCCATGACGTTACACCCATTACACATGTTAATTAAGCAAACAGTAACCTGTTGAACAGATCTTCCCTTTGAGTGCAGTGATGATCTGATGGATTGAAAAGATTCTCGTTTACGTCTTAAATGTGATTAATGGGCCTCAAATTAAACTGTAGCAAGAAGTTAGTTGTTAGTTGTTCTAAAATGAATGATACTGCCTCTCTACATAAAATAAAACTGCTTTGAAAAGAGAAAACAAACATCCTGATGAAAATGAAAGTAAATATATGTGGTTTCTGGTCTGGCGTGACGGACCATGCGATCACTTATTGACATTACAAACAGCCACATAAAGGCTTGGTTCAAGTGTTATATTCGGTCTTTCTCACTCACTTTGTTCCAGTACAACAACGCAGGTACGAAGTTTCCATTACCCTCAAATGTGTAATAAAATTGTGCTTCCTGTGTTTTTGAAAGTATTGTCAGTATTGTACCTATTACGGATCCTAGTTAGGCGATATTAAAGACCTTCTGACTCCTTATGAGCCTGTGCACCCTCTTAGATCAGCTGACCGTGGCCTGCTGGTCGTTCCCAGAGCCTGACTGGTGACTAAGAACTAAGAAGTATCCGTCTTTTGCAGTCCGGACCCCCAAACCCTGTAATGACCTTCCTGCAGAAATTAGGTCAGCCAAATCTATCGTTGCTTTTAATTCTCTTAGAACAGCTTTCTATCTTTGTGTGAATGTTGTTTCATTTATTTATGTTGAATTGTGTTGTTTTAATGTATTTTCTCTAGTTGTGCAGCACTTTCAACAGTTTATTATTCAAAATATGATCATCAAGAACTGATTAGATTAGATTAGATTAGATTCAACTGTATTGTCATTGTGCAGAGTACAAAGACAACCAAATGCAGTTTGCATCCAACCAGAAGTGCAAAAAAGCAGAATGCGATATACAAAGTATGCACAGGACAAGAGCAGAATAAATATGGCTATGTAATATGAACAATGTATAAACAACATGTACAGATATGTGCAATGTAGTATCAGTGACATTATACTAGCAGTAAGAATAATATAGATATATGCAGTGTATTAACAGAATATATAATAAGAAAAACAGAATAAATATGGATATTCTGTGTGAACCATATAGACAGATATGTACAGCTGTGTACAGCTATGTGCAGTGTGGTAACTTTATAAGAGTAGTAAGAATAAGTGTAAGCAGGATGAATAGTATGAATAGCTGTAGAATATGTCTATGTGTATAAGTGTAATTACAGTAGGAGTAGGATAGGGTAGTGCAATTTTCTGGGGCTGGGGATGTCCACCTCCTTGTTGTAAGCATGACAAAATGAATAGTATTTTTAAAAAAGCTTTATAATTTTGAAAGTGTGTCTGTTCCATTATATGTTTTATGTATTTAATGCCTGGGGTTTGTGTTGTATTTTTACTTTAGTTAATACATAATTTGGATGTGTTTTGATAGCCCAGTTGTTGTTGTTGTTTTAGGATTTTGGAGAAAAAAAGAACGTAAAGAACCCGAAGCTCCTCCACGTAAGTTTGTTTAAAAAAGAAAACAGGTTTTTATTTATAGACAATTACACATTATTGCATAATGGGGGTATCTTTTGACTCATTAAAACATTTGTTGTGCAATGTGTCAGTTCTCAGAAAACCATGGAGGGAAATAAACTGGAGGTGAGTGTGTCTGCACATTTTATCAACAAAATCTTTTACTGCACAAACTATACACATTTACTTGTAATCAACCTTGTTTTTATGTCAGTTTCCTTGTTCCATGACATCCTGATTAACTTCCCAGTTGTTGTGTGACACCTGGGTAACGTTTCTATAAAATATAGTTTAGTCTATACTCTAATGTATGTTTCCTTTCCCTGAGTAGAGACAAACAGAGTGATCTGCAGTCTGTGAAGGACTACAGACCTCAGACTGACGGCCAGCTGCTCAGGATTCTCCTTCATGGTCCGGTTGGAGCTGGAAAATCCAGTTTCATCAACTCTGTCCAAAGTATCTTACATGGCAGAATGTACGCCCAGGCTTTGGCAGACAACACCTCTCACGACTGTTTCACCAAAAGGGTATGACAAACTTTTCATTGCATTGATTCAATTTAATTTTATTTATAGTACAGTTATCTCAAGACAATTTACAGATAGAGTAGGTCTAGACCACACTCTATAATTTACAAAGACCCAATAATAAAAAGAGCAAGCATTTAGTGCAACAGTGGTGAGGAAAACTTACTTTTTGAAGAAACCTGGGACAGACCCAGGCTCTTGGTAGGCGGTGTCTGACGGTGCCGGTTGGGGGTGTGATGAACAGTGGCAATAATAGTCAAAATAAAGATAATGGAACAGTGACTAGAAATAGTGGTTGTTGTAGTTCATGGCGTAACAGGGCACTGCAGGGCGTTACAGGGTGTAGCAGGGCACTGCAGGGCGTTACAGGGTGTAGCAGGGCACTGAAGGGCGTAGCAAGGCATAGCAGGGCACTGCAGGGCACACCAGGGCACTGTAGGGCGTAGCAGGGCACCAAGAAGGACCACGGCGACAGCTGCAACCATGATTTAGCTGCCACCCTAATCCAAGGATAACTGCGGGGCAAGAAAACATAAGGACTCCGGGGAATAAGTTCCTCAGAGTTAAGTTAGTAACAAACATTTCTAGGACATCTATACACAGAGATGGAAAGAGAGAGGAGCTCAGTGTATCAAAGGAAGTCCCCCGACAGTCTAAAACTATAACAGCATAATTAAGAGCTGGTCCAAGGCAAACCTGAGCCAGCTCTATAAATAATATCCATGGCACTAATCCCAGTGTGTTCAGGGGACAGGCAGCTAGCAGATAGTGAGGAGATGTTTGCTTTATGTGACAAAAAATGCTGTATACCCTAAAAAACATGTGACATTGCTTAGAGCACCTTTTAAATAAAATAATATAACAAAACTTAAACTTAAATATAAGAAAATCAGCATATATTTGATGTTAAGTGAACAATGTTTACACAAACTGAAATAAAAAATATGGAAACAAGAGAGAGCATAGCTTAGCATCACATTAGCATCACATTAAGGCCCTGTCTACATGTACTATAGAAATATTTTTATAAACAGATACACACGCATACAGAGCTTTAAGTGATTAAAACATTTTTGTTTTTCAAAACTTTGGTTACTTTGTATCTGTGGATGTAAAACGTAGAGTTTAGGAAACGATGATGTCATCTCAATTTGCACATGCCCATTGTTACATCCTCCAAGGAGGGTATGTTTAGGTTGGTTTGTTTTTCTATCTGTCAGCATTATTACAGAAACATTACTGGCCATATTTTGATGAAACCTGGTTGAAAGGTGAAGCATGAGCCAAGAAAGAAGCCCTTATATTTTGGAGCGAATCAGTTAGAGATGTTATTTATTAATATTAACCTAAACATGATTCAGTTGCTCAGTATTGATGTGTCTATTTTTGCTCTTTCGTGACCATAATAACTGCACTTTTCTCTATATCTGCTTTTTAGTACGCAACCTACAATATCCAAAAAGGCCCAGAGACCTTTTACCCTTTTGTCTTCAATGACATCATGGGCCTGAGTCCAACCGGTGTCCAAGTGGACGATGTCAAACTGGCTTTGAAGGGACACGTGAAGGATGATTACAGGGTACAGTTACTTTGCAATGTTTTCGACAAAATAAGTTTATAATTTTGAATTATATACTGAATTCTATTTACTTTCTGTCATTTAACTGGATACAAACTTGTTTTCCAGTTCAATCGTGATTCTAGGTTGTCAGAGGACGACCCATTCTACAACAACCATCCAACTGACAACGACAAAGTGCATGTTCTGGTTTGTGTCATTGATGCCAACACGGTAACTTTCATGCAACAAGAAGTTGAAGAAAAGATTCGCCAAATCAGGATTGAAGCCACTCACCTGAGTAAGAGCAGAAATCTCTGAAAGCATTGGGTTTTTAATCGATAACAATTGAAAAAAAAGGCGACAGCTTGATGATAAGTAACAGTGCTGCAAAGGGTCAAAATAGTAGCCTGTTAGGCACCACGCAAAGCCGAGTGAAGTGTAAAATAAATTAATAAATGCCGGCATGCGATTAATGCGATTAAAACAAATTAATTGCATCATGTCGGCCCTTAATCGCATCGCGATTAACGCGTTAATGCTGACATCCCTAGTGAAAACGCAAAAGTCTACAGCCTCTATTGTTGTGGTGGATGGCGACCCACCCCATATTTCGTTACATAAATCAAAATGGCTTTCAGCTTTGATGATATCTGACTTTTACAGATAGCGTCTTTCTCGTGTGGATATGACCCTTCAGGTACAGGATACTGCTGAAGAAATTCGGTCCATATGTCTATATATATTGACTGGCAAGACTCCCAGTCCACGCCCTGTTGTGCCACCTCCTCGTCTGTCCAGACAAAATTGTCAGCTTAAAGTTGTTTCGCTTCGCCATGTTTTGGTTTGGCGCTACTAGTGAGAGAAGTAGAAGGAAGGTTCCAGCAGGCGTGCAGACTTGGTGGTGTTGTGTGGCAGTGCTTCACACTACCACCTAGCCGCCTGGTGTGCATACTACATCCCATTTCACATACTTTTGCGTCACCATATGCATGCAGATTTCCCCCCCCAAAACGCTCGTCTAAACACGGAATATAAAGTGAGAACGCAACGCCACGTTTGCGTGTTCTCTTCAGATAATTTCCGTCTAAACCAAGATTATTATAGTTTGGCATTTTTCATTAGTTTTTATTTTTATTTCGTTTTGACTTTTTGTTTTTAAATTCAGTTTAGTTTTAATTAGTTTTTAAAGTGGGTTTGCTAGTTTAGTTTAGTTTTTATTTTTTGAAAATGCTTAGTTTTAGTTTAGTTTTTATTAGTTTTGGTCTTTTTTTGTAGTATGGGTTATTTGTCGGGGGATTCAAAAAGGTCAGAAAAAGTATTGTATAATAATAACTCAACACAATTTTAGAAATATGTATTAACAATGTATTCAACAATAACACCAGTACATAAAATTTAGCCTACATATGGTCATAAATATGTAAACAGTCTACACAAGACTGTTTAGGGAAGGACAAAAACCTAAATAGCCAACACTAAAGAAGACATACATGAACAGGTGTTTTGAACTTTGGTTCGAGTAAAGTGGCGAACTTTTTGAAGTCAATCGACTCACACAGTTGTGTAGACATCCCAGTAGTAATCCACATATTAACCCACGCTTCGTCCCGAATTGGTGTTCCTGTGTATGTACTAACCAGCAGCTATCTGGTCGCCGGTGAAAGCCCTTCTATAGTGTTCTCTGTCCTGCGGTTGTCTCTGTCATGCTGCCTGGCCCTGTATCCATACATCCATGCCCTGTACCCATACATCCATGCCCTGTACCCATACATCCAAGCCCTGTACCCATACATCCATGCCCTGCACCCATACATCCATGCCCTGTATCCATAAATCCATGCCCTGCACCCATACATCCATGCCCTGTACCCATACATCCATGCCCTGTACCCATACATCCATGTCCTGTATCCATAAATCCATGCCCTGCACCCATACATCCATGCCCTGTACCCATACATCCATGCCCTGTACCCATACATCCATGCCCTGTACCCTTACATCCAAGCCCTGTACCCATACATCCATGCCCTGCACCCATACATCCATGCCCTGTATCCATAAATCCATGCCCTGCACCCATACATCCATGCCCTGTACCCTTACATCCATGCCCTGTACCCATACATCCATGCCCTGTACCCATACATCAATGCCCTGTATCCATACATCCATGCCCGTAATGTTACCGGGGTTAGCTTCTGTTTTGGGGGAAGGGGGCTTTGCTTTCTCCTTTACCTTGTTAAGGTAAGTTAGGTTAGCCTAGCTTGTGTGCGCTTCTCAAATGTACTTTCAAATTCGTGGAATTTTTCCCTTTAATAAATTGTCCACATATTTTACCACCTTTCACTGCAAGGCACTTGCTTTTATCTGACACAGTCATAATCAAATAGGACTGCCGCTTTCTTCCGACTTTCGGTACCGCCATGATGCCAGGCGAGAGGCACGGAGCCACGGACATGTTGTTGTGTTCAATTTGACGTGGAGTGTCAGAATTTCTGGGTTCCCAGTCGGAAACTATACATGTCTACGGGAAATGTCACGGTCAGAGAGATATAACATTATTTGCTCTATGAAAGATCGACAAAGACGAAAACTAAGGACATTTACTCGATTATTTTATTTTATTTAGTTTTGCAAACAGACATTACAGTTCCAGTTTAGTTATCGTTTTTTGTAATGCCTCGTTTTTATTTTTATTTCAGTTAACAACAATGTTTTTTCCCCACCTAGTTTTCGTTAATTTGTTCGTTTTCGTTAACGATTATAACCTTGGTCTAAACACAGCCTGAGTATCAAGCAGTCCCTCCTGTAGATTTGCTTATAGTTTCTGTAATCACAGAGAACAGCAGCTGTGGTGCTTATTATATCAGTTACAGGACTCAGTAGTTTTGTGTTCTTCTTGCAGGTATTCCTCAAGTGGCTATTCTCACCAAGATTGATGAGGCCTGTCCTGAAATCAAAGAAGATTTACAGAATGTCTACAAGGTCAATTACCTGAAGGAAAAGGTATGTTTTAATGAGTACTATTATGAATTTGCACAGTGATGTTGAAATTGAATCTTAACAGCTCTACAGCTTGTCCATCATACAAGTTAACAGTGCAACTGAGTGAGAAACATTCTGGTGATTGCACAGTTAAAAATGTATTAAGGTATATAAATTAAATTGTTCAGTATACGAGCACTACCCAAACTTATTCTCTCCTTACATATATATCAATTCTGATCCAAACTCGATATCCTGGCCAATACTCAAATTCATACCGGATACCAAAGATCTGTTTTTGCCTTATTTAAAGCCATGTAAGTCTCTTTGTCTGGATTCAGATCATTCCTCTAGAAGAGAGGCAGCTACTTCAAATCAATTCTCAATTTTTATTTGTCTAATTATGTGTTTTGTTACAATGCGTCAACCTGATAAAGACCCACACAATCGGTCATGTCTGGGCAATACTTGATCCACTTGAAGCGTAACTCTCACCAAATGCAACCTAGGGTGTGTTTGTGAATGTACCCGAGTCAAACGTTCGTTTAAAAGCGCAATTAGGACAGAAACGTCACTTTTAAGATTGACCGTATTTTCGCTTTGGGTCAAATGGCTTTTGAATGGGAGTGCTAGGGGCACTACTATGATCGCATCAAAATCACTATTTTTAAAACATGGCATAATGGCAGCGACCAGAAAAACAACAGCTAAAGTGAGTGGTTCAAAACCTTTCTTTTTAGTAAACTCTGTGCACAAACAATGTTGTCAATGCTTTCGTTAAGGTGTAGAGCCCCTAGTGATACTTGGAGCAAAGTCTCATGTTGTGTCGAGCCTTCTTAGTGTTTTAAAAATAATGATTTTGAGGCGATCATAGTAGTGCCTAGAAATGCGCCGATACTGCCTAAAACACTGGTATCGGGAAGTACTGGAGTTTATGCACCGATCCGATACCACGTAATAAAGCCCTAAAGAAAATTGACATTAAAGTAGTTTATTTATGTTCCTTATCGTTATAACTGACTGTCAAACTGCAAAATAAAAGAAAGTTCTGTGGCATTTATTGTTTGTGTTTGTTCATGTTTCACAAAGAGTTTAACCTGAGCCAGACCGACAACAAAGATAGAAATAATATCACATCTATACAGGGATAGTAGTATACAGTTGTTAAAACATAATAAAATATATGACACACTGGTATCGGATCGATACTCGGTATTGGCCAATACGCAAGTTCAGGTATCAGAATCGATATCGGGAAGCAAAAAATGGTATCGGGCCATCTCTAGCAGTGCCCCTAGCACTCCCATTCAAAAGGCCATTTCACCCAAAACGAAAATACGGTCAATCTGAAAAGTGGCGTTTCCGTCCTAATTATTCTTTTAAACAAAAGTTGACTCGGTTACATTCACAAAAAGACCCTAGGTTACAGATTTGTATCAGTCCAATTGATCGGTATATTGTCCTGAGCTCTGAGATGCTGTGATTCTTTTTAAACGTAGATGGAAGAGTTCAGTGTAAATGTGGGAATTCCCATGAACTGCATCTTCCCTGTGAAGAACTACCATGAAGAAATCAACCTCAACAGTGACGTTGACTCACTGATCTTGAGCGCCCTGAAACACATCATCAACTTTGGAGACGACTGCATCAACTTCCATAAGAGTCAGAGTCGTGCTATGTCATGTCAAAATTACAATCTGTGACATTAACCAGCAGGATTTCTAACAATCTATGATTTATTACTTTTTGCTTACCGCACCACGTTTGTATGTATTTTCCTTTAAAGGCCCTAAAAACTTGCCTTGAAATCTTCAGTCTGTCTCAGTAACATGAAATATTCATCACTAAATAAGCAGCAATAAAGTAAAAAACTAACATATTTGGGTATTATAGGAGTTCAACACTCAACCGCTCAGTTAATCTGCTTTTTTATGAACGTGTAGGTTTGGTTTTATTAGATTTAAATTACATATGCAATGAAATATGTAACATCATTTTTAAATCAGTGAGGAGAGCACAGACAAAAGGTTCCTCAGGTAAATTGAATGAAATTGTTCTAACTTTGTATATTATGTGTTAATGTAAGAATTTATCACTTATAATTTGAAAGAAGTTTTCAGGATCTTTCATTTGTTGTATCTTCAATAATCTAACATACTCCATCTTTATAACTAGTTTTGTTTATCACATTAACAATTAACTTAATTTTGAATCCCACATAACTTTATATTATTTATACAGATCCCAAACATACCAAATAGTTCAGGCTGCATCTATAAAACCAAGTCTTGTTATATTTCACCCAATGTAACCAACATGTAGCTTCAATAACCAGCTAAAATACAATAAATCTGCTTTTTCAACCTTCAACACAATGTGATTCCTTTTTAAGAGTCATGTTTCCCAGTCCTTCCAGAAAAATGTTTTTTTTTGTGATTGTTGGGGGCAAAAATCCTTGATTATGCGGCACGTTATCTTAAAAAATGCGATGGAATATGCCAGATATTTATGCAATTTTATGTGATGAAATTGCGGGAACTTGCAAAAACTGCGGTTTCATCATGGCTTCATCGCCCGCATATTTTGCACGGAAATCTGCAATTTCTGCAGCGAAAGTGCAGCGTATTTGAAAAAATGTGCCCCCCCCCCCCGCATAAATATGTGGACTTTGGCTGATTTTGCATTGAATTATGGGATCGCATAATCACGTTTTTCTGGAGGGACTGGTTTCAACATTTAAAAATGTTAAATTACACATGCGAGACAAACTATTGGAGTCTAAGATAATTTTCCAGTTACAGTGATTAAAATACCATGCAACAGGAAGCTTTAATATAATTTATGGCAATTGGGACCTCAGAGAAATACTTTCTGATGATGTGAATGAATTAAGCTTTGTGTTCTTCCCGTCGACCATGAACTTGTTGTCTTTCCGGGTCAAAATTAAAAATGTCGTCCCGGTGTTTTTGTCACTTTGTTTTTTTTGTTTTGTCCGATGCTTTTAAAAAAAAAAAAAAAAGAATGGTCAATAAACCTAAGTTATATGACATACTGTACCTAATTTTTCAGTTAAAATAAATTCTGATTTATTTTGACTACTACTTAAGATCAGAGAATCAAACTTTAGTCTTGACACTGTTTTGAAACCATTTACAAAATGTTTTTCAAATGTTATGAAATTCCATAAAACACCCCAAATTCAATGAAAGTAATCATTTATTTAGCCTGCGAAGAATGTTTTCTGGGTTCCATACAACTTACATGCATGCAATGAAGTTATTTTGGTGCAATTTGGTTGAAAGAAACCCAAAATTTCTGAGATTATATTAGACCCGAGGACAACACAAGGGTTCAATCTATAAAGATGGAACCTCATCCTCTATTTTGATGTAACAGCGCCTCCCACAGATGAGAATACATCATTACAGTTTTTTTTCAAACAGTTTGATAAATTACATCATTAACCATTCAGCTTTCAGGGACTGAAATGATGTAGGCCTATACAGCATTTAGTCATTTAGACTTTCAATAATTTAACTTCTAAAACTCATAATCACAAGTTAACGGAGCAAGATTAACTTCCATGAAACAGCATTCACTTCTTCCTCTGGTTCAACATAAAGCTGTTAGATCAGGGGTCTCCAACCGTTCTTCATCTGAGGGCTACTTAAAAAAAACCTGAAGTGGCCAAGAGCTACTTTGCTTCACATCGCTTACATTTATTTACACAACACACATAAGTTGAATGAAGCTGTTTGTACACGGATGAAATTGCAAAACCCAAAGCTGATGAAAAATCTTCACTTCATGTAAAGGTTCATGACTGTTTTACAATTCTTTTAGCCCACATAGTTATAGCTACATCACTGAAAATATTCACATCAGGGTCTAAGGAAACATTACCACTTTATACGTTTATGGCCAACAAAGTTAACTATACCTCAAGTAGAAAAGAAAGAGTTCCCTGTGCTTCTGCAAACCACAACAATCCGGTGCAACCAAGGCAGGACAAAACAATGTAGAGTAAAAAGATTGCCGGTGCAACACAGATGTCTTCTTAATTTATAGTTTTTTTATTTTTTAAAGTGCATAGCAGTGACTAACGTTTCGATGTAAGGTTACATCTTCATCAGAGTCCTCTGGAGGACTGAAGATTTAACAGAACTATATATTATATCCAAACAAGCCTTAGTGATAACGTATTATATTTACATAAAACACTTAGCTGTCTGCCATTTCCCTCAGGGAGACAATTGGTTGACCCCAGTGGCGAAGACCGGGATGACATGTTCCAGCGCGTTGCCCTCTCTACTGGACCCAATTCAGTACAGAGATCCAAGAGCACAGCTTTAGGGAATTTAAATTGGCATATTAGCCAGTCATCGTCATGGTCCCTGAAGTCTTTTTCTCTCCTGATTCTTCCATTGGCCTAATCCTCCTGCAGGGCCAGCAGTGCCATCATGCTCCTCTCTCCTACCAACCTACTTTGTCAACTACTTTGTAAAAAAGATAGATGAGATACACTCTTCATTCTCCACCACACTTCCTGAAATCATCTTACCATCCATCACATCCAGTACTCTTTCCTCTTTCATCCCTCTATCTCCAAATCAAAGTCTTACTTTGATTACCTCCGCCCGCCCAACCACCTGCCTCCTTGATCCTATCCCTTCTCACCTTCTCCAGTCTATTGCTGCTGACCTTCTTCCTTTCCTCACCCATCTCATCAACATCTCCTTGTCAATTGGCTGTTTCCCCGACGCCCTCAAAGAGGCAAGAGTGACCCCACTACTCAAAAAACCAACACTTGACTTGTCTCAAGTAAATAACTACAGACCCGTCTCCCTTCTTCCATTTCTATCCAAAACTCTTGAACGTGCCATTTATCAACTCTCTACCTATCTCCACCTGAACAACCTTCTTGATCCCCACCAGTCTGGCTTCAAGGCTGGCCACTCAACAGAAACTGCCCTCCTTGCTGTCACTGAACCGCTTCACATCGCTAGAGCAACATCTCCGTCGTCATCCTTCTGGATCTTTCTGCTGCCTTTGACACAGTGAACCACCAGATCCACATTTCGACACTCCAGGATCTGGGTGTCTCAGGCTCTGCGCTCAGGCTCTGCGCTCTCTTCGCTCACATCTTACCTGACAGACCAATCCTACCGGGTAACTTGGAGAGGATCTAACTCAGAACCTTGCCCACTCAAACTGGGGTTCCTCAGGGATCAGTCCTGGGTCCCCTCCTCTTCTCTCTGTACACCAACTCTCTCAGCTCTGTCATTCAGTCGCACGGCTTTTCTTATCACAGTTACGCAGATGACACCCGACTAATTCTCTCCTTTCCGGAGTCTGAAACTCAAGTAGCAGCACGTATCTCGGCCTGTCTGACTGACATCTCTTCTTGGATGTCCACACACCATTTGAAACTCAACCTTGACAAGACTGAGCTCCTTTTCCTTCCTGCAAAAGGCTCTCCTACCCAGGACCTGACTATAACAACTGACAACTCTGTGGTAGTCCCCACCCAGATCACGTATCATGTAAATGTCTCATTAGGGCGAAAATGTCAAGATCTATAAACGATCTGACGGAAAGCTGTAACTGTGAAATATAAAGTCTACTTGTGCTACATTGAAGGGTTAAAGAACACAACAGGACGTTGCACAAACAGGCTGTTTCAGAGACACTGGCCCAATCCTAAAGTCCGGACTCACAGACTCACGGACTGGTGCGCATTCTCGCGAAATTCGTAAGGGCTTAGGGTTGTCTCAATGTCGAATTTCAAAGGGCGTGAGGGTCTGAGTACACACTTACGGAGCCCTTTTCGTGAGTCTGCATCAATGCAGACTTCACCAAAGGGAATTACCCACAGTTCAAAGCGTACCGCGGAGACCATAGGGAAATCTGGAAATTACAAAGGTAAACAACGGCACGACACACGACCATGGAGAACAGACCAGCCTGTTGTCCAGCTAGTAAAACAAGAGTTTGAAAAAATTTGGAATCAGGCAGCCGTCTCCTGTGTGTTGGCCGTGTGGAAAGCAACAAACTTAAAATGAAAATTCCCAAACCGGCAAGTGTCGGCCACATCTTTGTTATTAAACGTCGCCAAGGTAACACGTGATCTCGTGTAGTGCTGTCCCAATCCCATTTATACCTATCTGAGCCCATGTGGCCTCACATACTCACACACTTAGCACCTGAGAGCAATTAAGTCTGTGAGTCCTTAGTCCTCAGGGCTCACTTTGGGATTGGGCCATTCCCACCGCCACACCACCATGCGGTGAATCACCGGATCCCCTTTTGCTGGTGTGAACATGCCCAAACAATGTCAGGTGTTTTAATTCCATCGCCAAAAGTAAATATTTTTCATGTAAATGTCTCATTAGAGCTACATGTTTAGCAAATTGTTGAACAGATCTTCCCTTTGAGTGCAGTGATGATCTGATGAATCCAAAATATTCTTGTTTACTTCTTAAATGTGATTGATGGGCCTCAAATCAGACTGTAGCAAGAAGTTTAGTTTAAGTAAAGTAAGTAAAATGATTGAGGCTGCCTCTTTACATAAAATAAAAGAGACAGAGAAAAAGAACTCTGCTTTGAAAAGAGAAAACAAACACCCTGATGAAAATGAAAGTAAATGTATGTGGTTTCTGGTCTGACGAGACAAAAGGAAATGTATGTTATGTGGGGGAGGATCACTTATTGACATTTACTGACAGCTACATAAATGAAACGCTCACATTACGCTCACTTTGTTCCAGTACAACAACTCAGGTATGAACTTTCCATTACCCTCAAATGTGTCATAAAATTGTGCTTCCTGTGTTTTTGAAAGTATTGTCAGTATTGTGCCTATTTCGGATCCTAATTAGGCGATATTAACCCTTGTGTTGTCTTCCCCTCGACCGTGAACTTCTTGTCCTTCTGGGTCAAAATTGAAAATGTTTTCTGAGCTTTTTTCTATGCTTTAGGTTTTCCAACGCTTTTTTTATACATACTTAATACACCCAATTTATTTGACATTATAGCTAATTTCTGAGTTAAAAAAGCAGTAATTATGAATTATATTGACTAGTTCAGAGGATGTTGCGTGGATCACAGACTGGTATCGGTCAGTAAGTTCTAAGTTTAGTCAGGATATCCTGGTTTGAAATTAAACACTGAAAACTCAATGAAGTAGTCATTTGTTTTTCCTGGGAAGAACGTTGTGTTTCCATACTTCCAACGTACATCCATGTTATTTTTTGGGCAATTTGGCGGAATATTTCGGATATAAAAAACGTTGAAAACATGTCAAATTTGACCCGAGGACAACACAAGGGTTAAAGATCTTCTGACTCCTTATGAGCCTGTGCACCCTCTTATATTGGCTGACCGTGGCCTGCTGGTCGTTCCCAGAGCCTGACTGGTGACTAAGAACTAGGAAGTATCCGTCTTTTGCAGTCTGGACCCCCAAACCCTGGAATGACCTTCCTGCAGAAATTAGGTGAGCCAAATCTATCGTTGCTTTTAATTCTCTTAGAACGGCTTTCTATCTTTGTGTAAATCTTGTTTTATTTATGTATGTTGTATTTTGTTGTGTTATTGTATTTTGTCTTGTGTAGTCACTTTGTAACAATTTATTATTAGAATAAACAAAATATGATCATTGTAAGAACTGACGCAAACATGAAAAATGAAATATTTTTTGAAAGCATTGTAATTTTAAAATTGTGTATGATCATTATGTTTTGTATACTTACATTTAGATGTGTTTGATGAAAGTCACTTACACATTCAAATATAGGTCTGAGTTTTATTGTATATTTAACAGTTTTATTTTCTAGGAATGGGGGGAAAAAACTCCAAATCTGAAGAACCTGCACGTAAGATTGTTAATGAATAAAATATTTCTTATTTGGAAAACTACATTGTTGCATGATGAATATATTTTTTCATAATTTTTTGTTTCATCTGAACATGTGTCATCAATTTGTCAGTTCTCAACAAACCATGGAGAGAAATAAACTGGAGGTAAGTGTGTCTGCAACGTCAGTGTGACCTTTTTTTAACAAAATATTTCACTGCACACATTTACTTGATGTAATGGACTTGTTTTTTCTGTATATTTCCTTGTTTTATGACATACTGGTTAACTTCCTAGTTGTGTTACACCTTGGCATAGAAAAATGGAAAATCTCTAAAATTATAGTATAGACTGTGTAATGTAATGTTTCTTTCTCTGAGTAGAGATAAACAGAGCGCCCTGCAGTATGTGAAGGACTACAGACCTCAGACTGATGGCCAGCTGCTCAGGATTCTCCTTCATGGTCCGGTTGGAGCTGGAAAATCCAGTTTCATCAACTCTGTCCACAGTGTCTTACAAGGCAGAATGTACACCCACGCTTTGGCAGACAACACCTTTCATGGCTGTTTCACCAAAAGAGTGAGAAGAATTTTTATTTATTTATTTTTTGTTAGGGACCATGTACAATTTTTAACATAAATGTTGCCATTTGATGCACTGTACCAGAGTTAGCCTTAGGCCAATTTACATCTGCAGTCCCTAGGCAACAGTAAAAACATGACAACATCTAACAAAACAACAAGACAGATCACAAATCCTACATCAATATAATGCACATTCTGACACACACACACACACACACACACACACACACACACACACACACACACACACACACCTGTTCAGCACCATGTTGAAAAACAAAAAAATAAAAGAAATAAAAGTTTTAATAAAAAGCAGGATTTTAGTGGTTGCAGAGTTGATTGGTTTTAAAATAATGTTTTAATTGAAATTTGAAGCTTCTGATGGAACTACAGGTCTTTATATTGTCTGTATTGACTGTTGCTTGATTGTATTGATAAAGAAAACATCCCAAATTCATTGTCATATAAAAACGTTGCAAATCTTTATGAAACATAGTGCCTTTGAGAGGTTTCTATCTTGGCAGTGGATGGGAAAAAGTGATAAAACAAAACTCATGGTTCCATGAGAACAGCAGAATAAAGTCACTGTAAAGTAAACTATGTTTAGGTGAAGAGAAATAAAACTATGAATAAGAAATCCTAATCCTCCCCAACAGCAGAACAAACCCCCAAAACAACTATTATTCTGGAAGACAGGTTTCTAATCTTTGTGCAGCAGTGACACAAATACTGCAAATAAACTGTGAAGGCCCACAGTCGCTTTGGAGCTTTACTAACTTCCTGTTTGGTAAATTCAGCTACAACAGGAAATTCTAAAAGAGCAGCTGCAGTATTCTGCTCTTGTGGTTAAGTTTAGTGAACTAAGAATTAATATAGTCATTTTTCAGTAACAGTAATAACTAAATGCTTTTAACCCACAGCCTAACTGCACCTATGCAATCATGTTAAATTAGGCTTCATAATTATGCACATAGGCATATAATCTATTTTAGCAAACTACACTGAACAAAATTATAAACGCAACACTTTTGTTTTTAACCCCATTTTTCATGAGCTGAACTCAAAAATCTAAGACTTTTTCTACGTACACAACAGGCTTATTTCTCTCAAATATTGTTCACAAATCTGTCTAAATCTGTGTTAGTGCTGAGATAATCCATCCACCTCAAAGGTGTGGCATATCAAGATGCTGATTAGACAGCAGGATTATTGCACAGGTGTGCCTTAGGCTGGCCACAATAAAAGGCCACTCTAAAATGTGCAGTTTTACTGTATTGGGGGGGTCTGGGGGGGGTCCGAAAACCAGTCAGTATCTGGTGTTAGGGATAGGGTTCATCCGTGAAGAGAACAGCTCTCCAAAGTGCCAGACGCCATCGAATGTGAGCATTTGCTCACTCAAGTCGGTTAGGACGACGAACTGCAGTCAGGTCGAGAGAAAGAGAGAGAGATGAACCCAAACCCTAACCCTAACACCAGATACTGACTGTTTTTTGGACCCCCCCCCCCAATACAGTAAAACTGCACATTTTAGAGTGGCCTTTTATTGTGGCCAGCCTAAGGCACACCTGTGCAGTAATCCTGCTGTCTAATCAGCATCTTGATATGCCACACCTGTGAGGTAGATGGATTATCTCGGCAAAGGAGAAGTGCTCACTAACACAGATTTTTCAACAATATTTGAGAGAAATAAGCCTTTAGTGTACACAGAAAAAGTCTTAGATCTTTGAGTTCAGCTCATGAAAAATGGGGGCAAAAACAAAAGTGTTGCATTTTTAATTTTGTTCAGTATAAATGCATGTCCTGTTCACTAGGTATGAACATTAGTACTTGAATACTCGAGTACTTGTTTTGGACATAAATATTCGTTCAACATATCAAGTACTCAACTTGTTTTTTTTCTCTGAATTTTCATGATGATATGCTACTATGACTCATGGCAGCTACCATGCTACTGCGTACAGCAACGTTATAAAGTTACAACAACATTCAACACGCTCTTAACGTTATTTTTGCTATGATTGTTTTGATCATGGATAACAGTGCTGGGCTATCCCACAATTGAATTCACCACATAACGTTAGCTACAGTAGCTGTATGGGTAGTCGAATAACGTAATGCTAAGTGAGTAAGCTAGCTTGCTATACCGTGTATTGAGGAAGTGGATAGGATGATTGATTGCCGAATATTTTGTTTTACATGGTTTTGCTATGGCAGCAAAGATAAAAGTTACCAGTGGAAACACGGTTTACCATATGCTAGCTGCAGATTGATGTCTATTTTTGCTCATAGTGGTCTTAATAACTGCACTTTTCTTTATATCTACTTTATAGTACAGAACCTTCAAGATCCAAAAAGGAAGACCAGATACCTTTTACCCTTTTGTCTTTAATGACATCATGGGCCTGGACAAAGACGTAGACAGAGGTGTCCATGTGGACGACGTCAAACTGGCTATGATGGGACAAGTCAAGGAAGGTTACAGGGTAGGCTACAGTTGCTTTGCAATGGGTTTTTTCTTCAACAATTAGTTAATGTTATTATTTTGAATTATGTATTTATTCATACATATTGCAACTGTCATTTAACTGGATTTTAAATTTGTTTTCCAGTTCAATCCTGAATCAATGATGTCAGATGATCATTTCTACAACGAACGTCCAACTAACAACGACAAAGTGCACGTTCTGGTTTGTGTCGTTGATGCCAACACATTATCTATCAATAGTGACAAAGCTGAGGCGAAGATTCGCACAATCAGGATTGAAGCCAGTAAACTGAGTGAGAGCAGAAATCTTTGTCTATTCATCTCTACATATGATTTTAAATAGATCACACTGCTTGAAAATAATTATCCTAATGCTGTAATCTACTAGCCTGGAAATCCGAAAGGATTAAGGGTCTGGCTCTGAGTAATGAAAGTCGCACAACTCAAGGGGCGGCACCAAGCATGCATTTGAAAATCTCTCTGCACGCAATTGGATAACACTAGGACCAATCACAACAATACACAGGGTGACGTATCCAGAGCCCCATACGCTTAGCTACCAGAGGAGCTAACTGGTAGATTAAACTGTCGTCATCTGTTTAGCTCGCCTCTGGCCCGTCTATATCAGATACAGCAATGTGATTGGTGCAGCTCGGTAACCAGGGCATAGTTAATGAGCATCATTACTGAATGCCAGAGTGACTCACTGAGCTAATTACAATTGTGCTCTCGTGAGAACTCTGGATTTCAAGGGTAGTAATCTACACAAAATATTCTGAATATGAAACAGTCACTTTGCGTAGCCTTGTTTGTAGTTTCTGTAATCATAAAGAAACTGGCCAAAGAATCTGGATACATGTCATTTCATATCTCAATAACGATATACATTACGATATAGCATGTTTTCTGGTAATTCAATAAATAACTAAATTGTTTTATGAAATAACCACATAGTACAGCCTATTTTTGTATACTACTGTATGAATTAAATAATGTACTTGACAGGAAAAGCACTGAGTATTTTTTAATTTATTTAATTATTAATTAATTAAATAAAGACAGTCTTCAATAGGAAAACGTAAAATATCAAAAGTAAACATAAAAATGCTCCCACAAGCAAGGATCAGAATGTAAATCATATGATAGACATTTTTGTGTTTTGTGTGTATTTTTTGTGTTCTTCTTGCAGATATTCCTCAAGTGGCCATTCTCACCAAGCTTGATAAGGTCTGTCCTGAACTCAACGAAGATTTAAAAAATATCTACAAGGTCAAGCTCCTGAAGGAAAGGGTATGTATTAAGGAGACCTATTATGCTTTTCAGTATTTTCTGTCATATCTTTAAAGTGCTCATATTGTTCTCATTTTCAGGTATATAATTGTATTTTGAGGTTGTACCAGAATAGGTTTACATGGTTTAATTTTCAAAAAACACCATATTTTTTTTGTACAGCACATTGCTGCAGTACAACAGCAATGTGCTGAGCTCTCTGTTTTAGCTACAGAGTAAGGCATCTCACTTCTGTTCCATCTTTGTTGGGAGTCGCACATGCGCAGTAGCTAGGTAAGGACTACTAGCCAGTCAGAAGCAGATTATGAGGGCGTGCCCTGACAGTACCTAGGTAATGACTACTACCCAGTCAGAAGCAGAGTATGAGGGTGTGCCCTGACAGTACCTAGGTAAGGACTACTAGCCAGTCAGAAGCAGAGTATGAGGGCGTGCCCTGACAGTACCTAGGTAAGGACTACTAGCCAGTCAGAAGCAGAGTATGAGGGCGTGCCCTGACAGTACCTAGGTAAGGACTACTAGCCAGTCAGAAGCAGAGTATGAGGGCGTGCCATGCTAGTAGCTAGGCGAGCATTATAACATGTGTTACAAAGTGAAGTAAAGGCTGGACTACAATAGAGCTGTTTGGAGCAGTTTGTGAACAGTGTTTTCTGTTGGAGATGGTAATTCCGTTTGGGGGGGACTTTGTGCACAAAAAAGATATATAACACAATAAAGGAAATGGGAAAAGCCAAAAAGCATAATATGAGCACTTTAATGTTAAAATGTTGGATGTGCATGTTAAACGTGGCCAAAGGTTCAAATAATGAAACGTAAACGTATTTAAAAGAAATTCTTTGTAAGCCAAAACCTCAGATTTCCCACTGTTCTGATAGCTCCGCTATCAACAGTTTTTTCTACTCTTGGCTCCATTAACATCTTACGGAGCCAGATTTTCTACATGCTAAGTCAGAGAAAACTGTAATCTTGGATGCCGATGTTGTTAATTTCTCCCCACTTCCTGCTGGAATGTGTCCGGTTGTGTAACATTTGGTTTAGAAGCCTTTATTGGTGATTTTTCACCTACTACCTACCTACTGCCTGCAGTGGACTGTACAGAGGCAGCAACAGCAGAGATCTAATTTTATTTTTTACGTAGATGGAGGAGTTCAGTGCCGAAGTGGGAATTCCCATGAACTGCATCTTCCCTGTGAAGAACTACGATTCAGAAATCGACCTCAACAATGACGTTGACTCACTGATCCTGAGCGCCATGAAACACATCATCAACTTGGGCGATGATTGCATCAACTTCATCAAGAGTCAGTCCAAATGTTGAGATGTATTGAACACAGCATAAAAAGGCTGTATTTCATGATGACAATCTTCAACATACATTCACAATCTTGCACATGATTTCATAACATTTATTTCTTTAACAAAATATTTTTTTAAAGCTTTATGATTTTGTGATTTTGTCTGTTCAGTGTAATTTAATTTAATATGATTTTTTTCAACGCCTGAGTTTTGAGTGTTTTTTTTTTTTTAGTTAATAGTTTTAATTTGGATGTGTTTGGTTGAGCTTCACTCACACATTCAAATATGAACTCAGAGTTTTACTGTATATTTAACTGTTTTATGTTCTAGGCATGGGAGCAGAACACTCCAGATTTGGAGCAGCCCTAGCTCCTCCAAGTAAGATTGTTTAAAGAAATCATTTATATTCTATTAATTAACATATTGGGCATTCTGGGAGTATTGCTATCTTGAGGCAGCGGGAAGTGATGGCACCATTGACCAACAAAAACCTGGTCTAAAGTCAATAACGCAGCATTTCATTGTTATTTTAACAGAGCATTAGTAAAATGCTCCTAGACTCGTGCACAGCAGCGCACACTATGCTTGTTACACACACAGGGACGCACAGCAGCACACACACATGCAGAAGATTACAAATAAAAATATTACGGTGTAAATCCTCCATCATAATAGCAATGCTCCAAGGTCCAAACGTGCCTGGCTTTTAAAGGGAATGGGAGATGATCTCTGATTGGTTGATTGCATGTTATGCCCAAAACACACCTCTGATTAATGAAGACACTAAGTCCAACCCTTTTGAACCATGCGCCCGGCACACAGGCCCTTTTTTCCACCGTCAAACTAGCAAAAGTAGATTTGGACCCACCCTAAACACACCTGCACCAGGCGCTTCACGCCGTGCGATTAGATCGTTAAAATAGGGCCCTCTATCTTATTTATGGAACATCACTCATTGTTGCATGATGACTGTATTTTTTCATAATCTTTTATTTCATCTGAGCATGTGTTGTGCATTTGTCAGGTCTCAGCAAACCATGGAGAGAAATAAACTGGAGGTGAGTGTGTCTGCACCTTCAATGTGACTTTTTCAACTAAATCTTTCACTGCACACATTTACTCATTGTAATTAACTTGTTCTGTCTGTTTAATTATTTCATGACATCCTGGTTAACTTCCTAGATGTGTTACACCTTCATACATTATAGTATAGACTGTGTAATGTAACGTTTCTTTCTCTGAGTAGAGATAAACAGAGCGCCCTGCAGTCTGTGAAGGACTACAGACCTCAGACTGACGGCCAGCTGCTCAGGATTCTCCTTCATGGTCCGGTTGGAGCTGGAAAATCCAGTTTCATCAACTCTGTCCAAAGTATCTTACATGGCCGTATGTACGCACATGCTTTGGTGGACAACACCTCTCACGACTGTTTCACCAAAAGGGTATGACGAACTTTTGATTGCATTGATAAAGAAAACATATCAAATATAATATGACATCTAAAATCTTTTCAAACCCTAATTAAACTTATATTTGTGTTACTTTGACTATTATATACACACGAGCTGCAGAGGTTTCCCCCCGCTCTATCGTGCACAGCTCTCCCTTGTGGGGGGAGGGGCTTAAGAGACCATTTTGGGCTGTAGCGGAAAGGGGGGAGGGACTGAGACGTTGTCGATGTTAAACTTTTTTGGCCAAGTCCTGGAGCTTCACAATCATACCTACGGCATCTTTAAACTTACATGCAGACTTAGGTGGCGTCACTGCCGATCTGCGCATAACTATAGGCTAGTAAGGTTCTGGTTATTAGATTAGATTAGATTAAATTAGATTAGATTAGATTAGATTAGATTCAACTTTATTGTCATTTGACATGTCACAAGTACAGAGCAACGAAATGTAGTTGGTGTCTAACCAGAAGTGCTTAAAGCTCCATTGTGTAAAGTTTTGAGTTAATTCTTAAAGTGCCCATATTATGAAAAAATCACTTTTTCTGGGATTTGGGGTGTTATGTTGTGTCTCTGGTGCTTCCACACACATACAAACTTTGAAAAAAATCCATCCGTGCTGTTTAGAGTGAGATACAGTTTCTGAATGTGTCCTGCCTTCAGTCTCTGGGTGAGCTGGTCAACATCGGCACGGCTTGTGACGTCACAAGCCGAAACGAGCAGGCTAACCGCAACCATTAGCTCGTAGCGTTAGCATGCTAACGCTATGGCTAACGCTAGCATGCTAACGCTAGCATGCTACCTCGTTCTCAATAGCAAAGCACTGCTACAACACACACAAGTTCACCATAATCTACAAAAGAACTACTTACATGTGCGCCCTCATTTATAAGTCTCCCAGCTAATCCTGCCTTGTAACTGACCAAAGTTGTAGAAACAGCCTTTCTTTTACTGTCTATGGAGCTAGCTAGCTGACATGATCTACATCTGAGCTACTGGGCATGTGCAGTGCAATCAAAGATAGTACAGAAGAAGAAGAAGAAAAGAGGTCTCACTCTGTAGCTAAAACAGAGACCAGATGAAAAGAGGATCTGCAGCAGTGAGAGAGAGCGGTGCAGTACAACAACAATATGGTGTTTTTTGAAAATTAAACCATGTAAACCTATTCTGGTACAACCTTAAAATACAATTATGAACCTGAAAATGAGCATAATATGGCTGCTTTAACAAAAACCCCTTTGTTCTTTCACAAATATGAGCTCATTCATGTGTAATTACTTCCACCAACTAATCAAAGTATTCTCGTAAACGTAGAATCGCCATTCAGAATCATTCAGAATACATACGAGCGACTCGCTCGTATGTATTCTGCCATGTGGCACCTCCATCTTTTAAAAGACATCAGCCAAAGAGGGACATACCTCCGCCTTTCGCGCTTGTACACCCAGTGGCACCGTGACGAATGCCATGGAGGGAGAGATTACTCATGACTGCCGGTAGATTTAAAAGCCTATTGAAGATGGAGGATCACGCTGATACTTTATTAATATTAGCTTTCATTCATTTGGGAACCTGATAGCTGATGTTAGCAATGAAATGGTACCAAAATAACAAAAATATAAAACTATTATTACACTGGAAGGAACACTCACGGACAAAGTCATACTTCTTTCAATAATACGGCCACCGTAGGAGTTAAAAAGCAATCGGAATGGGAGGGGCTAGAAAGTAATATTCAGTTGGTTGTCATATACAATTTCACCGCTAGATGGGAGAAATTCTTAAGCAATGTAGCTTTAAGCAGTGATTAAATAACATATTAAATAACATATGCTACAGTATATACAGAGTAGAAGGTATGAATGATATATAAGTATATAGATATGTGTCTGTATGTGTGTCTATTATTACAGGTATGTACAGGCTATGAACAGGCTATGACTATGGTAATACAGAATAATACAGTTTTTTAATCATATTCGAGGTTAGATGTTTAAACGGCACACAGATAAATCAGGTTATTCATATCCCTATACAGGCTTTGTGTAAATCACCCTTCTGGATCGAGGTTTTGCACCAGCCACATGATAGATATGTTTTTAAAGGTGCTCTAAGCGATGTTGGGTGACGTTACTTCTTGTTGACGTTCGAAGTATTATCAAACAAGCTCGCCCCTTCCCCCTCCCTTCCGCGCACTAATACATCCATGGCACTTACCCTCCAACCCCCAAATCCTTCTTGTTGGTTATTGGCTGGAACGCTCTTTGTTATGTTTCATTGTGCAGGTTGGCCAGTTAGTTTTTGTTGCCTTTTTTGGAGCCTGGGCTGTCTACAGAGACCACATTTTTTTACAGTGTGTTCAGGGGACATGCAGCTAGTGGATAGTGAGGAGATGTTTGCTGTATGTGACAAAAAATGTTGTAGCCTAAAAAACGCGCCACATCGCTTAGAGCACCTTTAAACTGGCCACTAAGTTGACCGTCTGGGCTCAATTGGACACTGAATTTGTAGGGAACTGGTTCCAAAAATGCAAAAAAAAGAGAACTAGCATAATATGGTTTACTATATGCTAGCTGTGTAATAATGTGTCTTTTTTTGCTTATAATGCTAACTGCACTTTTTTATATCTTTATAGTACACAACCTACAAGATCAGAAAAGGAAGAGCAGATACCTTTTACCCTTTTGTCTTCAATGACATCATGGGCCTGGATCCAATCAAAGGTGTCCCTGTGAATGATGTCAAACTGGCTCTGATGGGACACGTGAAGGAAGATTACAGGGTACAGTTGATGCAAACTTTGCAGATTCTTTTCTCCACACAATTAGTTAATGTTATTATTTCGAAATTGCATATTTCTTTATACATATTGCAAATTTCATTTAACTGAATTTAAATTTGTTTTCCAGTTCAATCCTGATTCAACGTTGTCAGACGATGATCAATTCTACAACGAACAGCCAACTAACAACGATAAAGTGCACGTTCTGGTTTGTGTCATTGATGCCAACACAGTACCTCAAATGAGTGAAAAAACTGTGGAGAAGATTCGTGACATCAGGATTGAAGCCAGAAAACTGAGTGAGAGCAGAAATCTGTTTATTCTTCTCTACAAATGTGTAATAGATCCCACTGCTTGAAAAAAAAACATCCTAATGCAGTAATCCTCGCAAAATCTTCTGAGCTGACAACACCAGTATCTTCTTATTACTAGCCAACGTATTTTCTTCCGTTCAGCGAGTAATGACAATAACGACCGTTCTTGACTACTATCAACACTCTCTGATGAAAACAATGACTGACGACAGCGTGCTCTGTGTTTACGAGGTCTAGAGAGATGTTCTTCATTTCCGGTTTTCATTTTTTGGGCGACAATACAGATTAGCACCGCCTTCTGTTATGTAGACAAATTACGTCTCGCACACGCGTAGAATGTACGCTCAAGTCGGCGTTGCTTCGGTGTGTTCCGAGGCACTTTTTGGACAGACTCCGGGAGACGGGCGCCGAATGATCAGTCCGACTGCCTTTTCTGCCGACAGTCGGCCGTCGGGTTGCTGTGTCAGAGCCTTTACAGGACTCAGTAGTTTTGTGTTCTCCTTGCAGGGATTCCTCAAGTGGCCATTCTCACCAAGATTGATGAGGTCTGTCCTGAAATCAAAGAAGATTTACAGAATGTCTACAAGATGAAGTACGTGAAGGAAAAGGTACGTTTAATTAGTAATATTATGAAATTGCAAAGAGGTGGAGTCACAGTTAAAATGCATTGAGTTATACGGTCAAAACTTTGACAAAACCGAGGGGATCCTCTCAGACCGAGCCACTGTCCCAGACCCGCAGAGTTGAATCCCCAGGGAAGACTGCGTGGACTGCCATCCGTTGAGAGTTGTACAAATGTTTTCAGTTTATTATGAAACTGTGGCGGGCCGTATTTGAGTATGTTAATTTGGTCAAAGTCATCACTGAAACTCATGCCAATGGAAAGGTACGAATAGTCCAAGCTTCCTATTGATCAGCTAAATCTGATTTGAATCGGAATAAAATCTGATTTGGGTCTAGTCCTTATACAGTATGAGCACTATCTGACATTTTCTCTAACTAAACCGATTCTGATACCCAAACATGGAACACTGACCAATTCCTCATCAGATACCAGAGATATGTACTCACAAAATATAGAGAATTTAAAATCCTGCCTATTTTCCCCTCTGCACACTCCTGACCAATCGCTGCACAACGTGGCCATGATGTTGGATTGTCATTACTATGGTTACAAAAACTGTTGGACATTTCTGACAAGATGCAGCCGAACCCGGCCCGGCCCGACACTGTAATTATGAGCCCGAGCCCGATTTAAACCGGACACTTTAATACATGGGCTGTTATAACTGACGTTCTCAACTACAATTTCGAGTTGTTTGAACTGCAGAAATCTGTTTAGAATGATCTTAATAAATAATGCAACAAGGACAAAGCATGTAAACTGCCTTGTTTGTTTATTAAGAATGGAATGGATCGCAAATGGGTCAGAATGAAGAAACGTAAAAAAAAACTCAACACATTGCTCTGTGAGGGCTTGCCTCGCCCTCAGGGGTATGCTTGGAGAAGTACCAAAAGAGGACGTTGAAGGATGGCTATCATCTTTTCTGCCAAGGCAAACCTGCTTCATGTGTCTGTTCATCATCCAAGTCCCCGTTTTTTTGCTGTCATAGGAGAGCAGGGTGCCGCACATAATGCACTCGACAAAGCCAACACATAAGTTGTCACTGCTCACGACTTGTTTAAAATGGTTCCATATCTCCGACTTTCCTCCAAACTTGCTCAAAGTTAATTCTCCTGTTTTTCTTTTTTTCTTTACATCTTCAAGCTCCATGTTGCACTGAAGCTACACCATATAGTTGCAGCCCTTATTTTAGAAGCAAAATTTAAGCAAGTCACTGCAAATGGCATTGTCAACACTTACAGTTTCACTGTTAAGGCCTACCACTGCCTTCATGGCCAATACCTGATCAGCCTAAAGGACAATTCGATTAGCATGAAAACATACCCCAGAGAACGGTCGAGTCGGTACATATGTTATTAAACCCTAGGTTCATTTTCCGCTGGAATTGTCCTTTAATAAAATCAATATTCAAGCCTTGATTGTTCTGTTCTGAGCTGTAATTTTTTTTGTTAATGTAGATGGAGGAGTTCAGTGCCAAAGTGGGAATTCCCATGAACTGCATCTTCCCTGTGAAGAACTACGATGAAGAAATCGACCTCAACAGTGACGTTGACTCACTGATCCTGAGCTCAATGAATCACATCATCAACTTCGGAGACGACTGCATCAACTTCAACAAGGATCAGTCTGAAGGATGAGACTGACAGGTTTGATCAGAGCATAAAAAGGCTGTATTCCATGATGTCAAAAAAACTACCTGCGACACTTTCCAGCAGGATTTCCAACAATCTTTTTGCTTACTGCACCATTTGTGTTTTACTTTAAAGCACATGTGTCAAACTCAACTTCTCTGAAAACCACAATGGAAAATGAGAATCACATCCAGTTGGACACGTTGAGATTATTAACATGCTCTTATTCCAAAAAAGTCAAATATCTTTGCCTGTATTATTGCATGTCTCATATAGTCTTCTCACGTACAGTTTGGTCTACAATGCTCTAAAAAAGTCAGCAAAAGAAGTTCCTTAGCCATCATACATTTAAGCAAATCAAGCAAATTACATTTTTAATAGCAGCGACCACACAGCTGACTCCCAACTTGTTTAACAGCCTGAATATGAAAACTATTTCTGGGGGAATTTCTGCAGTCTGAAAAACTAGTTTCCTGTCTTTTAGGTTTGGCAAACATTAAGGCGGGCCAAAATGTATTCTGAAACTAAATTAATATGCGGGCTGAAACAAAATCTGCGAGGGGCTGAGTTCGGCCCGCAGGCCTTGAGTTTGACACATATGCTTTAAAGCACCTGAAAACATGGCTACAAATCTCAGTAACATGAAATATTCATGACTAAATAAGCAGCCATAAAGTAAAAAACAACATATTTGGGTAATATAGGAGTTCAACACTCACTGCTCAGTTAATCTGCTTCTTTAGGAATGTGTAGGTTTGGTTTTATTAGATTTAAATTACCTATGACATGAAATATGTAACATTTTTTTTAAATCAGTGAGGAGAGCACAGACAAAAAGTTTCTCACGTAAATTGACTGAAATTGTTCTAACTGTATATATTGTGTTAATGTAAGAATTCATCACTTATAATTTGAGTTTAAGTTTGAGAATAAGTTTATAATATATATATATAAGACCTTTCATTTGTTGTATCTTCTTGTTTTGTTTATTACATTAACAATTAACTTAATTTTGAAACCCACATAACTTTATATTATTTATACAGATCCCAAACATACCAAATAGTTCAGGCTGCATCTTTAAAACCAAGTCTTGTGTTATAATATTTCACTCAATGTAATCAACATGTAGCTTCAATAACCAGCTAAAATACAATAAATCTGCTTTTTCAACCTTCAACACAATGTGATTCCTTTTAAGAGTCATGTTTCCACATGTAAAAATGTTAAATTACACATTAAAGACTATTGGAGTCAAAGCAATACGTTCTCACGGCAGTTCGTGAAATGGTCATGTCAATTTTAATCTATTGATTCGCGTACACGGACACATTTATGTCGTTTTTTTTCGCGGTGGTCAGCACGTAATGGGAAGCATCTATACGGAGTTTGGGTTTAGGAATAGAAGAACGGGGAAAGGACATGTCCCACGTGGGCCATGAACCCCGTCTCCGTGGTGAAAGTCCTGTCTTGTTTGACCAATCCACCGCCCCGACCAACGCGGCATTTCGGCTTTTCATACTACTCGCTACCGTAGTCGTGCTGTGATCACGAAATATGCTTCCCATTGAAATACATTAGTTAACAAAACGTGCTGAGCAAAAAAAAACAAGATAAACGTGTCCGTGTACACGAATCAATAGATTAAATAACGTGACCATTTCACGAACTGCCGTGAGACTGGGTAGGTCAAAGATAATTTTCCAGTTACATTGATTAAAATACAAGGCAACAGGAAGCTTTAATATATTTGTTTGGCAATTGGGACCTCAGAGAACTACTTTCTGATGTGATGAATTCAATCTATAAAGACTAAACCTCATCCTCTATTTTGATGTAACAGCGCCTCCCACAGACGAGAATACATCATTACAGTTATTAGGAGATTGATTTGATAAATAACATCATTAATCACTCAGCTTTCAGGGACAGAAATAATGTAGGCCTATATAGCATTAAGTAATTTAGCCTTTCAATAATGTAACTTCTAAAACTCATAATCACAAGTTAACAGAGCAAGATGTACTTTCGTGAAACAGCATTAACTTCTTCAACATAAAGCTGTTGTTGTAAAGCAACATATAGATTAAGGGTCTCCAACCTTTCTTCATTTCAGGGCTACTTAAAAAAAACTGAAGTGGCCAAGACATCGCTTACATTTATTTACATAACACACATAAGTTGAATGAAGCTGCTGTTTGTACACGGATAAAATTGCAAAACCCAAAGCTGATGAAAAATCTTCACTTCATGCTATGCCATGATATACTTCTTTACTAAATAAATACTTTCAAAGACATCACATGACAGAAACTAAAGGCATAGGCACTTGTCAGGCCCACCTGTCCTACGTGCAGTACAAAAAGCAGCCACCTACCTTCATAAAGCTTATTATGTTCAGCTGTCAACAACGGATTCAGATATTTCTTGATTCAAATGTATGGTCACTAGATGCAGCAGTTAGTTTGGCTAACTTAAACAAAAGTGTGTCCTGTTGGGGCCTAATGGTAGCGGCCTGATGAACCGCTACCATTATCAGACTTTTGGGATTGGGATCTAAGCCATTTGTGCATCATCACTGTAGACTTTGACACAATGTTGTTTGCATATTTCAGTCCTATTGTGAAAAGTAAACCCAGTTATCAGGCTACAGACCTGTGCCTCGCTATAAAAAAGGTAACTGTAATGTAGAAATACTGTATTATTACTACTATAATACTTAAAGTACAAATCTGTGGCCGTTTAGCTCAGTTGATGGAGCGGGCGCACATGTGCAGAAGTTTATTCCTCGGCACAGAAGGTCGGGGGTTTGAATCTGACCCGTGACAGTTTTCCTGCATGTCCCCCCCCCCCCCCCTCTCATATCTCAGCCTCATCCTATACAATAAAGGTAGAAATGCCCCCCCCCAAAAAAATTAAAGTACAAATCTATATTTGAGGTATCAGAGATTAACCTGCAACAGTAACAACAAACTCAATGTGAGAAAATGACTAACAAGACAAACCAAAACCTGTTGAATAGATCTTCACTTTGAGTGCAGCGATGATCTGATAAATTAAAAAGATTCTTGTTTACGTCTTAACCCTTTGCGTCAACCTTGAAAAAATTTTTAACGTTTGACGCCTTTTTTTCACAGTTTGTTTTCGCTTTTTCCAACATTTTAAATTGTTAAATTTTTCTTCTGCACATTTTCAGCGCTTATTTCTACGTCCCATATTTTCTGATATAAAACAGATATTGAAAAGTCAACACAAGGGTTAAATGTGATTGATGGGGTTATGAGGAGCAGGGAATAGTGGACCCAAACGCAGAGATAAGGCAGGCAGGCAGGAGAAGGTTTGAGCTCGAGGATTTATTAAATACAAAAACAGGGAGCAAACCAAAGGCGATCCAAAAATTAAGCAGGCAGAAACAACACAAGGAGTCCAAAGGGAGTAGGCAAAAAACTAATGTCCAAAATAATGGAAAAACACGAGGAAAAGCACCTCTAAATCGGAGGCTATGGTTCTCAGCAGGAAACCGATGGAGTGCCTTCTCCAGGTAGGGAATGAGTCCTTACCCCAAGTGAAGGAGTTCAAGTACCTTGGGGTATTGTTCTCGAGTGAGGGGACAATGGAGCGGGAGATTGGTCGGAGAATCGGCGCAGCGGGTGCGGTATTACACTCAATTTATCGCACCGTTGTGATGAAAAGAGAGCTGAGCCAGAAGGCAAAGCTCTCAATCTACCGGTCAGTTTTCGTTCCTACCCTCACCTATGGTCATGAAGGCTGGGTCATGACCGAAAGAACAAGATCCAGGGTACAAGCGGCCGAAATGGGTTTCCTCAGGAGGGTGGCTGGCGTCTCCCTTAGAGATAGGGTGAGAAGCTCAGTCATCTGTGAGGAGCTCGGAGTAGAGCTGCTGCTCCTTCGCGTCGAAAGGAGCCAGTTGAGGTGGTTCAGGCATCTGGTAAGGATGCCCCCTGGGCGCCTCCCTAGGGAGGTGTTCCAGGCACGTCCAGCTGGGAGGAGGCCTCGGGGAAGACCCAGGACTAGGTGGAGGGATTATATCTCCAACCTGGCATGGGAACGCCTCAGGATCCCCCAGTCGGAGCTGGTTAATGTGGCTCGGGAAAGGGAAGTTTGGGGTCCCCAGCTGGAGCTGCTACCCCCGCGACCCGAGACTGGATAAGCGGACAAAGATGGATGGATGGACGAGGAAAAGGGTGTTAACAAAAAACAGAGACTGGAACAAACTTACAGCGAAAAACTTACAGGAACAAAAGACCGCAGGGAAGATTCTAAATGCAGGTACATGAGGGAAACACACTGAGAGGAACAAACTGACCAGGCAAAAACAAAATGATCTGACACAGGATAGGGGGAAGACAAAGACTAACTAGAAAATGCATTTCCTGCGGAAAATGCGTGGGAATGCTGAATAGCTGAATTGCTAAAGCTAAACTGGTTGAATAGCTTAAATCATTAAGAAGAAGTTGAAGTAGTGAGAATAGTTGAAAAAGTGGAAATCGTTTTAATACGTATGAATTTCATTAAAAAGTTAAAAGCTTATGCTAAACTGAACTGTTGGCTTCAAAAGTTGAATAATGACAAAAGACGTAGAACATTGTGAGGTCTGACTATATTTTCTAACTGATAATCACTCACAAATGCAGAAATATGAAACAAATAGTACGAAAAATCTTAAAGCTCAAATGCACTACACGCTAAAAAATCAGGAAAATTGTTAGAGTTGGAAGCTAAACTGCATTACCCAAGTGAAGAGCTAAAATACACTGTTAGAAAAGCTTGAAGCTGAACTGTAATACTGTCAAAGATGAAAGTTGAAATGAATTACCTAAAACGGCTGAAAGAAGAAATACTTTGTATTATTATTAGACACTGCATAGAACTAAAAAGCATCAATCTAGCTGATATGAGATGTGAAATATATTAGGTAAAAATAATGGGGCTGAACAAAAGAAACAGAAACAGACAGACAGAGACAGACAGACCGAGACAGAGAGAAACAAACAGAGAGACATGGACAGACAGACAGAGACAGAGACAGGGAGAAACAGAAACAGACAGAGACAGACAGACAGAGAGAAACAAACAGACAGACAGAGAGACAGAGAGAGACAGAGACAGGGAGAAACAGAAACAGACAGAGACAGACAGACAGACAGACAGACAGAGAGAAACAAACAGACTGACAGAGAGACAGAGAGAGACAGAGACAGGGAGAAACAGAGACAGACAGAGGCAGGGAGAAACAGAGAGAGAGAGAGAGACAGCGACAGACAGAGAGAGACAGAGACAGACAGAGAGACAGAGAGAGAGAGACAGAGACAGACAGACAGACAGACAGAGACAGACAGAGACAGACAAAGAGAGACAGAGACAGTCAGACAGAAGTGGAACACTAAAGATATAGACTAATGTTCATATTACTGCCTGTAGTATTCAAGTTGACTGTCTGTGAAAGGGTTGTCATGGTAACATATGACCAGTATGTGTGCGTATGTTTCTGTGTGTGTGTGTGTATGTGTTTGTGTGTGTGTGTGTGTGTGTCTGCATATGTGTGTGTGCGTGTGTGTTTCTGTGTTTGCATGTGTGTGTGCATGTGTGTGTGTGTGTTTGCGTGTGTGTTTCTGCATATGTGTGTTGCTGGGTGTATGTGTGTGTGTGTGTCTGCATTTGTGTGTGTTTGTGTGTATGTGTGTGTGTGTATGTGTGCGTATGTGTGTTGGTGTGTGTCTGTGTGTGTGTGTGTGTGTCTGTGTGTGGCTGTGTGTGTGTGTGTGTGTGTGTGTGCGTGTCTGCATATATGTGCTTGTGCGTGTGTGCATGCATGCGTGTTTTGGTGTGTGTGTGTGTGTGTGTATGTGTGTGTCTGTGTGCGTGTCTGTGTGTGTGTGTTTGCATGTGTGTTTTTGTTTTTGTGTGTCTGTTTGTGTCTGTGTGTGTGTGTGTGTGTGTTTGCGTGTGTGTGTGTGTGTGTGCCTCTGTGTGTGAGAAAAGACAGACAAAATATAATGTTTTTTATGTCTGGTGAAAAGTGCTGTGTCATGCTATAAAGATTATCACAACATTACGTTACATCTCATTTAGCTTACACTTTTATCCAAAGCAACTTCCAATTGCTATATATGTCAGATGTAACACGGCTCAAAGTGGGCTTCGAACCTGGGTCTCCCAATCCAAGGGCATGTGTCATAAAAGAAAAAAGAAAAAAGAAAAGGAAAGAAAACAGGAAAGAAAACAAATTGCTATGGGGATTGAGTGTTCTGCTTAAGGACACATCAGTTAATGTAGCAGAATAAGATTTGAACCCAGGTCTTCCATGTCAAAGGTATGTGTCATAACCACTACACTATGATTGAAAAGTGTTAGAGTTGGAAGCTAAACTGCATTATCTACGTGAAGAGCTAAAATACATTGTTAGAAAAGCTGGAAGATGAACTGTAATACTGTCAAAGATGAAAGTTGAAATGAATTACCTGAAAATGTCTTAATATTTAAAAAAGTATAAATAGTAGAAAAAAGTTGAAGAAGTCCTATCATTAGCTGAAAGAGCTGAACATTTTAAAAGGTGAATGGTTTTAATAGCTGAATGTATGCAGAAGTTACGGAGAGCCAAAATAAAACGTCAATAGCTGAATTGCCAAAGCTAAACTGGTTGAGTAGCTTAAATCCGTAAGAATAAGTTGAAGTAGTGAGAATAGCTGAAAAAGGGAAATAACATCTTGGTCAGGGACACATTGACAGGTGTACCACAGTGGGATTGGAACCCATGCCTCCCACACCAAAGGCATAAGACATGCAGAAATGTCTGAAAAGGCTGAAAGACTGCTGCTGCTGTCTGTGAAAGTGTTGTCATGGTGACGAGTGTTTATAAACATCCTTTGATCAGTTAACGACCGTGTCACCTGCTGATAAACTGCACCTGCTAATGCTGAGTGACAGACAGTGTGAGAGAACCCTTCAAACAAGCCTTCAAACAAGCCTTAATAAATCCACAACAGTACATGCTATCGAA
>NC_050191.1:2630392-2725392 GCF_008315115.2 Sander lucioperca
GTAAGCATGACAAAATGAATAGTATTTTTAAAAAAGCTTTATAGTTTTGAAAGTGTGTCTGTTTTATTATATGTTTTATGTATTTAAAGCCTGGATTGTGTGTCGTATTTTTACTTAAGTTAATACATAATTTGGATGTGTTTTGATAGCCCAGTTGTTGTTGTTTTAGGATTTTGGAGAAAAAAAGAACGTAAAGAACCCGAAGCTCAACGTAAGTTTGTTTAAAAAAGAAAACAGGTTCTTATTTATGGACAATTACACATTATTGCATAATAGGGGTATCTTTTTACTCATTAAAACATTTTTTGTGCAATTTGTCAGTTCTCAGCAAACCATGGAGGGAAATAAACTGGGGGTGAGTGTGTCTGCACCTTTTATCAACAAAATCTTTTACTGCAAAAACTATACACGTTTACATGTAATCAACCTTGTTTGTATGTCAGTTTCCTTGTTCCATGACATCCTGATTAACTTCCCAGTTGTTGTGTGACACCTGGGTAACGTTTCTATGAAATATAGTTTAGTCTATACTCTAATGTATGTTTCCTTTCCCTGAGTAGAGACAAACAGAGTGCCCTGCAGTCTGTGAAGAACTACAAACCTAAAACTGATGGCCAGCAGCTCAGGATTCTCCTTCATGGACAGGTTGGAGCAGGAAAATCCAGTTTCATCAACTCTGTCCAAAGTGTCTTACAAGGCAGAATGTACGCCCAGGCTTTGGTGGACAACACCTTCAACGACTGTTTCACCAAAAGGGTATGACAAACTTTTCATTGCATTGATTCAATTCAATTTTATTTATAGTATCAAATCATAACAACAGTTATCTCAAGACACTTTACAGATAGAGTAGGTCTAGACCACACTCTATAATTTACAAAGACCCAATAATAAAAACGAGCAAGCATTTAGTACAACAGTGGTGAGGAAAACTTACTTTAGGGAGAAACCTGGGACAGACCCAGGCTCTTGGTAGGAAGTGTCTTACGGTGCCGGTTGGGGGTGTGATGAACAGTGGCAATAATAGTCACAATAAAGATAATGGAACAGTGACTGGAAATAGTGGTTGTTGTAGTTCATGGCGTAGCAGGGCACTGCAGAGTGTTACAGGGCGTAGCAGGGTACTGAAGAGCGTAGCAAGGCATAGCACGGCACTGCAGGGCATTACAGGGCGTAGCAGGGCACTGAAGGGCGTAGCAGGGCACCAAGCAGGACCATGGCGACAGCTGCAACCATGATTTAGGTGCCACCCTAATCCAAGGATAACTGCGGGACGAGAAAACATAAGGACTCCGGGGAATAAGATCCTCAGAGTTAAGTTAGTAACAAGAGAATGTGGTGCCGTGTCTGTAGCTACACACCCTCCCCCGCCGGTCTAGGCGAACAAAATTGATTAAGATTCCAAATTTATTTTGTCATATGAAAACTTTGCAAACCTTTCTGAAATGTATTTTTTATTTTACGATTACATACTTTTCTACCACCCCCATCCCCTCCCTTCCGTGCTTCTGCGCACTAACCCCCCAACCCCCACCCCCAAATCCTTCTTGTCAGTTATTGGCCGGAACGCTGGAAGACTGTTTATGTTTGGTGGTGCAGGTTGGCGCAGTTTGTTTTTGTTGGCGTTTGTGAAGCCTGGGCTGTCTACAGAGACCGTGTTTTTTTTACAGTGTTCAGGGGACAGTAAGCTAGCAGATAGTGAGGAGATGTTTGCTGTATGTGACAAAAAATGTTGTAGCCTAAAAAATGCGTGACATTGCGGTAAGAGCACCTTTAAATAAAATAATGTATAAAACTTGTGGTTCCATGAGAAAATCAGCATATATTTGATATTAAGTGAACAATGTCTACACAAAGTGAAATAAAAATATGGATACAAGAGAGAGCATAGCTTAGCATCACATCAAGGCCCTGTCTACATATACTATACAAATATTTATATTTATATATATATATATATTTTATATTATATATTTATAAACAGATACACACGCATACAGAGCTTTAAGTGACTTAAAGTTTTTTCAAAACTTTGGTTACTTTGTATCTGTGGATGTAAAACGTAGAGTTTAGAAATGATGATGTCATCTCAATTTGCACATGCCCATTGTTACATCCTCCAAGGAGGTTATGTTTAGGTTGGTTCGTTTTTCAATCTGTCAGCATTAGTACAGAAACACTACTGGCCATATTTTCATGAAACCTGGTGGAAAGGTGAAGCATGAGCCAAGAAAGAAGCCCTTACATTTTGGAGCAGAACAGTTAGAGATGTTATTTATTAGCATTAACCTGATAACAAGTCAGGTAAAGCTCACGAACACACTGAACTTCCTCACTCGGAAAATTGGACCATACGAGGAACACCTGAATTCGGCATTAGACAACTGCAGAACAATCCACCTATACCAAACTATTATTTAGGAAGTTTCTCAATATGTGCAGCAGTAACACAACTACTGCAAATGAACTGTTATTACTCACAGTTGACAGGAAGCCTTGACTGTAGCGGAAGCTTCCGAGCTAGGCTGTCTTCCTGTTTCTTAAATTCAGCTATGACAGGAAATTGTACAAGAGCAGCTAGAGTATTCTGCAGCTCTTGTGGTTAATGTCTGGTTTAGTTTAGTCAACTAAAACTGCTTTTACTGTTCGGCTAGTTAAGGTCAAAAGAAACATTCAAAAATCCTTCTGATGCCATTTATGCCGTATTTCTTGTTTTTTCTTTAAATAATCGTCTTACACCTAAATGTTTGATTAAGTTGCTCAGTATTGATGTGTATAATTTAGCTCTTTCGTGACCATAATAACTGCACTTTTCTCTTTCTACTTTTTAGTACACAACCTACAATATCAAAAAAGACCCAGAGACCTTTTACCCTTTTGTCTTCAATGACATCATGGGCCTGAGTCCAACTGGTGTCCAAGTGGACGATGTCAAACTGGCTATGATGGGAAAAGTGAAGGAAGGTTACGGGGTACAGTTACTTTGCAATGTTTTCCACAAAAGAAGTTTATTATTTTGAATTATATACTGAATTCTATTTACTTTCTGCCATTTAACTGGATACAAACTTGTTTTCCAGTTCAATCGTGATTCTAGGTTGTCAGAGGGGGAACCATTCTACAACAACCATCCAAATGACAACGACAAAGTGCATGTTCTGGTTTGTGTCATTGATGCCAACACGGTAACTTGCATGAAACAAGAAGTTCAAGAAAAGATTCGCCAAATCAGGATTGAAGCTACTCACCTGAGTAAGAGCAGAAATCTCTTAAAAGATATATTAGATATCAATAGATAGATTGATAGATTGATAGATAGATAGATAGATAGATAGATACTTTATTCATTCCGAGGGAAATTTTAGGCATCCAGTAGCTTAGACAACCATAACACAACAAACACACATACACACATCTATCTTACATACATACAAATCACTCACAGAAATTTAAAGAGTAGAACATTTGTGAAGTGATTAAAAAGGTCTGTTATGGACTGACCATGTGATGCAATGACCATGATAAGGTGCTATGGTAGAAACCCTAACCCTAACATTGGGTTTTAATTGATAACACTTGAATAAAAAGGCATCCTAATGCAGTAAGCCACACGAGTATCAAGCAGTCCCTCCTGTAGCTTTGTTTATAGTTTTTGTAATCACAGAACAGCAGCTGTGGTGCTTATTATATCTGCTGCAGGGAGGTGATTAAGTTCCCTTGGCCTTTGGAATTAAAATAGCCCCACATCATCACAAACCCTTCACCATACCTAGAGATTGGCATGGTTTTATTTCAGTTAGCCTAATAGCTGGTTTGATTTGCATTGATATGGATCTTATCTCAGTTAGCTATTAGGCTAACTGAGGTATAACCATGCCAATCTCTAGGTATGGTGAAGGGGATGTGATGATGTGGGGGTACTGTGAAGGGTATGTGATGATGTGGGGCTATGTTAATTCCAAAGGCCAAGGAAACTTTATCAGGATGCATAGTATCCTGGATCCATGAAATAACTGGCCTTTAAAAATAAAAATCTGCCTTCCTCTATGGGAATTTAACATAGGGGTGTGTATAATTATGCCCCCTGTATTTTAAGGAAGAACATGTATTAATTTACAATACATTATTCATTCACAAAACAAATTGGTGTCCTTAAAAGGTCGGATTTTTCCTCATTTTTGTAATTAAGGCATTAAGATCAATTTCCAAAAGATTATTTTTTTATTCCTTTTTTCAGTCAACTTTAGCATGGGTATGAATACTTATGAGCAGCACTGTATATATATATATATATATACATAATTTGTTGCGTCTAAATATGAATGAGGATAAATCAAATTGTTATTGTTGTTCTTGTTATTATTTAGGGGGGCTTAGGAACATTTTGGGGTAGCTTCAGCCCCCTAAAATAGGCCTAATGACGTCCCTGGTTACAAGACTCAGTAGTTTTGTGTTCTTCTTGCAGGTATTCCTCAAGTGGCCATTCTCACCAAGATTGATGATATCAGTCCTGAAATCAAAGACAATTTACAGAATGTCTACAAGGTCAATTACCTGAAGGAAAAGGTATGTTTTAATGAGTAATATGAATTTGCACAGTGATGGAGTCACAGTTAAAAATGTATTGAGGTATATGAATTAAATTGTTCAGTATACGAGCACTACCCAAACTTATTCTCTCCCTACATGTATATCAATTCTGATCCAAACTCGATATTCTGGCCAATATTCAAATTCCTACCGGATACCAAAGATCTGTTTTCGCCTTATTTAAAACCATGTTTGTCTGAATTCAGATCATTCCTCTAGAAGACAGGCTGCAACTTCAAATCAATTCTCAATTTTTGTTTGCCTAATTATATGTTTTGTTACACGACGCCGTCGCTCCTATGGCGTCGTAAACCTTTGGGAGTTTTGCGTCGGGGTTGCTTTACACCGCGCTGCATTTCACCGCCATAACGCTAGGGGGTGATAAGTCTGAGGTTATGTGCGAGGTGTCGGCCAGCCAGTTTATGTTATTAGCATGCTAACTTTAGCACAACTGCCCACAAAGTACTGCTTGCTGGCGAAGTGCTAATTTCAAAACGTTACTGACATATAGACCCTTTACAAACGGATAACCCCGTCATTGGAACCAAAATAGGTCTGAGTTTATTTGCAAAGAGTATGTCAGTGAACTAGCATGTTGCTACTCCCCACAGTAGGCTGCTGGAAACACCGACTATCAACACACAGGACCAGTTGACCAATCGAGCCTCGACGTGAAGTTACACATTTTTGGAGGTGCACGTCGAGCTACGGCGGAGGGCTCGGAGGGGGGTTTGCAGCAACACAGAGGGGTCTGCAGGGGTACGCTGTCGATTCGGCGCAGAAGCATAAAACAGCCTTGACGCGATCGGTCATGTTTGGCCAATACTTGACCCACTTAATAAGATTTGTATCAGTCCAATTGATCAGTATATTGTCCTGAGCTCTGAGATGCTGTGATTATTTTTAATCGTAGATGGAACAGTTCAGTGTAAATGTGGGAATCCCCATGAACTGCATCTTCCCTGTGAAGAACTACCATGAAGAAATCGACCTCAACAGTGACGTTGACTCACTGATCCTGAGCGCCCTGAAACACATCATCAACTTAGGAGACGACTGCATCAACTTCCATAAGAGTCAGAGTCGTGCTATGTCATGTCAAAGTATGAATATGTGACATTAACCAGTAGGATTTCTAACAATCTATGATTGATTACTTTTTGCTTACAGCACCATGTTTGTATGTGTTTTCCTTTAAAGGCTCTAAAAACGTGCCTTAAAATCTTCAGTCTGTCTGAGTAACATGAAATATTCATCACTAAATACGCAGCAATAAAGTAAAAAACTAACATATTTGGGTATAATAGCCGCTCAGTTAATCTGCTTTTTTAGGAATGTGTAGGTTTTTGTTTTATTAGATTTAAATTACATATGCAATGAAATATGTAACATATTTTTTAAATCAGTGAGGAGAGCACAGACAAAAACTTTCTCACGTAAATTGACTAAAATTGTTCTAACTTTGTATATTATGTGTTAATGTAAGAATTCATCACTTATAATTTGAAAAAATAAGTTTTCAGGACCTTTCATTTGTTGTATCTTCAATAATCTAACAGACCGATTAGTGTCTCCATCTTTATAACTAGTTTTGTTTATCACGTTAACAATTAACTTAATTTTGAAACCCACATAACTTTATATTATTTATACAGATCCCAAACATACCAGATAGTTTAGGCTGCATCTATAAAACCAAGTCTTGTGTTATAATATTTCACCCAATGTAACCAACATGTAGCTTCAATAACCAGCTAAAATACAATAAATTTGCTTTTTCAACCTTCAACAGAACCTCATCCTCTATTTTTATGTAACAGTGCCTCCCACAAACGGGAACACATAATTACAGTTTTTTCATCCAACAGTTTGATAAATGACATCATTAATCACTCAGCTTTCGGGGACAGAAATAATGTAGGCCTATATAGCATTTAGTCATTTAGGATTTCAATAATTTAACTTCTAAAACTCATAATCACAAGTTAACAGAGCAAGATGTACTTCCATGAAACAGCATTACAACTATTTAAAGGTGCTGTAGGTAGGATTAGGGTTGGGTACCGAAACCCGGTTCCACTACGGAAACGGTAGTATTTCTGGATTTGAACACAAATTTTGGTTCCTCATTTCGGTTCCGACTGAAATATTTTCCCTCTGTTGCTCCGGACAGCGGCAGACTCTTTTTTTTTTTTTCTCCCTTTTCCACCGAGTGGTGCACGTGCCTGCTTGCGGTGTGAAGCGTGTGTCCGGGCTATTCCCCCGACATGCACTCTACAATCACTGCTGATATAGACGTACGTAAACATATCTCACTTTCTCTGTAGTCTACCGTTAGCTAGCTACCGTAAATGTAGGCTACTTTTAAAATGCCATATTTTCCCTCTGGGCTCACCAAAATGGATGTAAAAACATATTAACCAATCACTGCACGGGATCACTAGTAAACGTATATTACACTTGCTCTGCTAGTCTATCGTTCAGGACCAGACCCTGTAGCCTGGTGGTAGGGGAGGTCTGCCCTTTCTAACTCCTCCCTGTGTGTCCAGGCCTCATGGACACCACCTGAGAGAGGTTTCTCCTGTGCAGGACATTCCATAAGTCAGGAGAGGTGTAGTACCTCACCAGAGAAGCAAATATGGTCATTTTTCTGCAAAAGAACTGCTAAAGTTTGAAGCCGATTGCATACCAACTCCACATTGTTACTTGTTAATAGTTGTTAAATTATTGTAGTTGTGTGTTAGCTGACTTAGGTTTACTTATTATATATTTAAGTACTTTAAAACGTTAATATATTGTTAAATTTAAATAATTTTGAATTAAAAAAAAAAAACTCCATAAAAGAGCCTTTCTTTGATGTCATTTTTCAGTTTTTCAATCATCAGTTTAGGAATCGGATTCGTTTTAAAAGCATCGGAATCATAAAAATCCAAACAGTACCCAACCCTAGGTAGGACTGTAAAGATCCAGGACTTAGCCAAAAAATTTGAACATCGACAACTTCTCAGTCCCTCCCTCCTTTCTGCTAAAGCCCAAAACGGTCTTCTAAGCCCCTCCCCCCACAAGGGAGAATGAATGCGTGTGCATGAGCAGTGATTGACACGCAGTTAGACACCGGCCCTGATTGGTGCATCTGAACAGGGAGCGGTGGATTACCTGCTGCATGTAGTTCTACTGGAACATAGGGTCAGTTTCAGCAAATACAGTATGACAGAAAGTTAGTTTTATAAGTCTTACCTACTGCACCTTTAATAACAGATTAGATATTAGTGGGCTCCTAACACAACCCCCATCATTCCTGACAACCACCCATGGCTTCAACTGAGGATCATTCTCTGGGAATGACTTACCTGTAATAAAGATGTAATGGCATTTTTGTGATGAAAAGTGTACTGATGTGATGTATGTTAGCCAATGTTAGTAGCTAACCTTTGGCAAAAGTTACAGACTAGCTAACGCTAGCTACCTATACAAGTTATAACACTGACTGCATTAACGTTACACTTTAACTTACCCTTCCAGTGACGACAAAGAAATTTTTAGCCGGTAGACTCCAAAGCTGAATATTCATCACGAATCCAGCTGATTGCGTCCATTTATATCCCTCCAGGCTTTTGTAGGCTTTCAAAGACTCTCCAGAGTAGGACAAAGGAAAGTTTAGATAGTTGTAAATATCTGGATACTGAAGATCTGGGAAGCTTTCCATTTCACTGGTAAAGGTTGTAAAAAATAACTCAGGGAGCATTATATGGATCACTAATGTTTAATCAATCATGTTTTGCTTTATAGCTGGCTATGTCTTTTGAATTAAAGTGCGCAGTGAACTTGGACGGGTTGGCGCCGTTCATTTTTGCCACTACTTTCCTGCCAAAATGGCGGTAAAGTCACGTGACACCCGGAGCTCTATTGAGGGGATTACAAATGCAATTGGCGTCTTCATAGAGCTTAAAAAAAGCCTTTGACGCAATTAATCATAACATATTAATCAACAAACTGGAACGGTTTGGGATTAGGTGGGTATTATTGCACTGGGTGACTAGGAGACAGGAAAAAATACAAAAGTTGTGAAACTATTCATCGTCCTGCTTGGACAATGCTTGTGGCATCCCCCAGGGGTCAGTATTGGGTCCAAAACTGTTTATTCTTTTTTTATATTTTTATCAAAGTTTATTTTTTCATTTTCAGTTATGAACAACACAGTTTATGCAGCAATCACAGGTCACATAGATTTGAACAAAATCCCTGCCACCTTCCCACCCATCCCACCCCCAGGTAGCAGGCAGTTAAGAGTAATATGAATTACCAAGGATTACACACATCAACAACAAAAAGAGAAAGAAAAAGAATAGAAATAACTAGTTAATTCCGCAAGAAATTTTGACAGTGTGCCTACTACTTGGTGCACATCTGAATAACACTAGCTAAGTATTAATAACAGCAGCTGTATTGACATACATAGGTCACACTGTCACTGACAGAGAGAGAGAATACAATTGATTAACAATAGCAATTGGTAATGGATGGATGGGCTTACAAGAGACCACAAATGCATACAGGTCAAGACCAGAGTACAGCGTACTACCACTTACCATTTCTTTTGATTTCTTTATTTCTCACAATGTATACTTCCATACTTTGAGTCTGGTAGGTTTAGGATGCCTAAAGTACTGATTATTTACATGGGGTCTGGTGGGTTTTTGATACTAAAATTATTGTTTATTTACATGGAGTCTGGTGGGTTATAGTGACGCGAGCCTTAGCAATACAATACAATATATATATATATATATATATATATATATATATATATATATATATATATATATATATATATATACACATTATATACAGTATATACAGTATAATACCCCAGTTTTGCTTACATTTTAAATACATACATTGGTCTTTGTTGTTGTGTTAAATAAAACACTTCATAAAACACATGATTTCCCATGGGTTAAAAAGCCAGAATTAGCCAAAAGGTTATTTTTCATCTGTAGTCCAAGTGTCTTAACCTTTCAGAGATATTCCTTTTTAAAACCTATTTAAGACCTTTGTGTTTACCAGAAACAGCTATGAAGTAGCTGGTGCTAAACCCACCAGACTCCATTTAAAAAACAGTACTTTTAGCGTGTATAGATCCAACATATTTTCACATGTAAATCGGTAAACTATGTTTTTATTTCAACCAAAACTAGTTGTGATGGTTGGAAAAGTGTAGAGAAGACCCAAAACGGCTTTTCATAGTTTTATTTGGTTTCTGTCGACTGTAAATGAAGTGTATTTTACGATAATTACTAAAATTACTGGTTATTTATATGGAGTCTGGTGGGTTTAGATGTATTTATGTCTAAAAAAAGGATCTTACTCTTTAACAGAAAGGTCGACCTCCTTAGAAATCCTTTCCATAATGTTGTCAGACACTTAGAATAATATGAATTCAATTTTGTTTAAAGATAAGACATGTTTCGTGGTTATTTTCAGGATATCATAAAGAAAAACTACACTACCCACAAGCATAACAGCAACGTCTCTGTTTGGTGGAGAGCTGTGTGTGTGTGTGTGTGTGTGTGTGTGTGTGTGTGTGTGTGTGTGTGTGTGTGTGTGAACAGAGTACAGACAGCTCCCCGTCCTCACCAGCATGAGTTCCACCAATCAGAGACATCACTGTGGGATTGTTCAGGATTGAACATGTACTCCTGTGGCAGTACATGTTGCTAAAGTGATTTGTCAATGGTTGAGTAAAGGTCATCGTCACCACAGGTATATAGTTAATATCATTAGTAACAGTTGATCTGAGCTACCTTTACTCTGCTATTTGATGTGTCCTGCAAAGAGAGGAAAACACAACATACAGTAAAGAGTCTCCATGATAGGAGGTGTGTGTGTAAAAAGTTGTTGCTATGGTGATTTCAACAGTGAGGGAGTAGAGGAGGGAGGGGGAGACATTCAATTTAATGACAATTATACCTCTTAAGTTTGTTCCGTAACTCAAAACGGTGGGTCCAAACGGCAATAATATTATCATCACAAGAAAGATAAAGGTCTGGCGAACGCATTGATGTGGTTTTTATGTTTGTCGTGTCAAATATATGCGACACAGAGCAGGTAACAAACAGGGAACCGTCTGCGTCCTTCCAGATATTTTTTTCCGTTGTTTCTATCAGCAGTTGGTATGAACAGAGCAAAACGTTTAGGGCCGGTGGATTCCATAGTTACATGTCTGCGACCAGCACAAGATTTCCTACATTTTGACCAACTATGATGTATGCAGAGTGAAAACTGTAGGGGAGAGAGCAATTTGTTTGGAAAAAAACTCAGAGAATCGTACTGCAGCTCCCCCCTCTGTCCTCCCCTCTAACTCTCAACATTCTGTCCCATACACACACATTGGAAACTCTGAAACGGTCTGAAAAGAGGACAATACATAAACTGTGATTTGGTGGAAACCATGCTTTATATCCGAATACCCATTCAGCCCAATAAAGGCCAAAGTCTTGTCTTTGGTTTATACTTTTTTTAATTATTTTTTTTCTACATGAAAGTATGGCGATACAGCATGACCCCAAAAGTGGTCACGGGTTGTTTTGAGCGATGTTAAGCGATTTGCCGAAGATTTCCCATTAAAGTCTATGGGAAATTTTGCGCCGTTTTTTGCTGATTTTGTGAAAATTGCGCGGCAAATTTCTTAGAAAACACATAGCACACCATTCCCGAGCATTACACACATTTTGATTATTTTGTGTGCACGTGTTGGCAATGCTCCGTGACTAGTAGCGGGACAAAAATGTGGCGGAAGATAAGGAATAATAAGTATGCAGGATGATAGACATTGCGCCGATTGCTGCTATTGCAGTACATCGGCACACTGAATAAATAAAAGGAATAAAAATATATGTTGCGTGAACATGCCCAAACAATGTCAGGTGTTTTAATTCCATCGCCAAAAGTAAACATTTATCATGTAAATGTCTCATTCGAGCTACATATTTAGCAAATTGTTGAACAGATCTTCATTTGAGTGCTGTGATGATCTGATGGATTGAAAATATTCTTTTTTGCTTCTTAAATGTGACTAATGGGCCTCAAATTAGACGGTAGCAAGAAGTTTAGTTTAAGTAAAGTAAGTAAAATGATTGAGGTTGCCTCTTTACATGAAATAAAAAAGACAGAGAAAAGAACTCTGCTTTGAAAAGAGAGAACAAACATCCTGATGAAAGTGAAAGTAAATGTGTGGTTTCTGGTCTGGCGTGACGAAGGGAAATGTATGTTATGTGGGGGAGGATCACTTATTGACATTTACTGACAGCTACACACTTCGTCCAAGTGTTATATTCAGTCTTTCTCGCTCATTTTGTTCCAGTACAACAACGCAGGTATGAAGTTTCCATTACCCTCAAATGTGTAATAAAATTGTGCTTCCTGTGTTTTTGAAAGTATTGTCAGTATTGTGCTTATTTTGGATCCTAATTAGTCAATATTAAAGATCTTCTGACTCCTTATGAGCCTGTGCACCCTCTTAGATCGGCTGACCGTGGCCTGCTGGTCGTTCCCAGAGCCTGACTGGTGACTAAGAACTAGGAAGTATCCGTCTTTTGCAGTCTGGACCCCCAAACCCTGGAATGACCTTCCTGCAGAAATTAGGTCAGCCAAATCTATCCCTGCTTTTAATTCTCTTAGAACGGCTTTCTATCTTTGTGTGAATCTTGTTTCATTTATTTATGTTGAATTGTGTTGTTTTAATGTATTTTCTCTAGTTGTGCAGCACTTTCGACAGTTTATTATTCAAAATATGATCATCAATAATGGATTAGATTAGATTCAACTTTATTGTCATTGTGCAGAGTACAAGTACAAAGACAACGAAATGCAGTTTGCGCCCAACCAGAAGTGCAAAAAAGCAGAAAAGTGCAATGTGATATACAAAATATAGACAGGACAATAAAAATAATGCAGTGTGTTAGCAGAATATTTTATAAGAAAAACAGAATAAATATGGATATACTGTGTGAACCATAAAGACAGATATGTACAGTATGTACAGCTATGTGCAGTGTGATAACATTCTTACTATTAAGAGTAGTAAGAATAAGTGTATGTGCAGGATGAATAGTATGAATAGCAGTAGAATATGTCTATGTGTATAAGGGTAATTACAGTACGAGTAGGATAGGGTAGTGCAATTTTCGGGGCTGGGGATGTCCACTTCCTTGTTGTAAGCATGACAAAATTAATAGTATTTTTAAAAAAGCTTCATAGTTTTGAAAGTGTGTCTGTTTTATTATATGTTTTATGTATTTAAAGCCTGGGTTGTGTGTTGTATTTTTACTTTAGTTAATACATAATTTGGATGTGTTTTGATAGCCCAGTTGTTGTTTTTTTAGGATTTTGGAGAAAAAAAGAATGTAAAGAACCCGAAGCTCCACGTAAGTTTGTTTAAAAAAGAAAACAGGTTCTTATTAACGGAAAATTACACGTTATTGCATAATGGGGGTATCTTTTTACTCATTAAAACATTTTTTGTGCAATTTGTCAGTTCTCAGCAAACCATGGAGGGAAATAAACTGGAGGTGAGTGTGTCTGCACCTTTTATCAACATAATCTTTTACTGCACAAACTATACACGTATCCTTGTTCCATGATATTCTGATTAACTTCCCAGTTGTTGTGTGACACCTGGGTAACGTTTCTATAAAATATTGTTTAGTCTATACTCTAATGTATGTTTCCTTTCCCTGAGTAGAGACAAACAGAGTGCCCTGCAGTCTGTGAAGAACTACAAACCTAAAACTGATGGCCAGCAGCTCAGGATTCTCCTTCATGGTCCGGTTGGAGCTGGAAAATCCAGTTTCATCAACTCTGTCCAAAGCGTCTTACAAGGCAGAATGTACATCCAGGCTTTGGTGGAGAACATGTCTCACGACTATTTCACCATAACGGTATAATAAACTTTTCATTGCGTTGAATCAATTCAGTTCAATTTTTATAGTATCAAATCATAACAAGAGTTATCTCAAGACAATTTACAGATAGAGTAGGTCTAGACCACACTCTATAATTTACAAAGACCCAACAATTCCAATAATTCCCCGAAGAGCAAGCATTTGTTGTGAAAGTGGAGAGGAAAAAATTTCCTTTAGGCAGAAACCTGGGACAGACCCAGGCTCTTGGTAGGCAGTGTCTGACGGTGCCAGTTGGGGGTGTGATGAACAGCGGCAATAATAGTCACAATAAAGATAATGGAACTATGACTAGAAATAGTAGTTGTTGTAGTTCATGGCGTAGCAGGGCACTGCATGGCATAGCAGGAAGTAGCAGGGCACTGCAGGGTGTAGCAGGGCACTGCAGGGCATAGCAGGGCACTGCAGGGTGTAGCAGGGCACTGCAGGGTATAGCAGGGCACTGCAGGGCTTAGCAGGGCACTGCAGGGCTTAGCAGGGCACTGCAGGGCATAGCATGGTATAGCAGGGCACTGCAGAGCGTAGCAGAGCGCCGAGCAGGACCACGGCGACAGCTGCAACAATGATTTAGGTGCCACCCTAATCCAAGGAAAACTGCAGGGCACGAAAACATAATTGACTCCGACTATGCCGCTGCTCGTCCTTATTTTTATAGCGAGAGTGGACGCTAAGCGACGCACAGGTCTGCTTCAGAGCTCCGTGTGGCTGAGGCGGCGCCCTAGGATGATCATGTTTAATAAACATGTTTAATTTCGCTTGTCATTCTAATTCTATTATCAATGAGATGTAGACCTAAGGGCGACACAACGCCCCCAACATATTTGATGCCATAGGCAATCACCTAGTTCGCCTATAGCAATCGCTGGCCCTGGTTACATCCACTAAGGAGGTTATGTTTAGGTTGGTTTGTTTTTCTATCTGTCAGCATTATTACAGAAACACTACTGGCCAGATTTTCATGAAACCTGGTGAAGGAAAAGGAAAGGTGAAGCATGAGCCAAGAGAGAAGCCCTTACATTTTGGAGCGGATCAGTCAGAGATGTTATGTATTAGCATTAACCTGATAACAAGTCAGGTAAAGCAATATTTGAGTGGTTTTACTGGTTCAGGTGGTAAGCCCACCCACGACCTTTTCCGAAACCTAACTGCGTCAAAAGTGACGCAAATAGTCCCGACCAAGCGCGTTTAGATAAAGTGCGTTATGACGCTAAAGGAGACTTTTAGTGTCAATAACAACACCAAAGGCACCTGACCAAGTGTCCGTATTTTACGCGATGGGAGTGAGAATCTGTTATAGGAACACCTGATTTCAGCATTAGACAACTGCAGAACAATCCACCAATATCAAACTATTATTCAGGAAGTTTCTCAATATATGCAGCAATGACACAACTACTGCAAATGAACTGTTACTGCCCACAATTGACAGGAAGCCTTGACTGCGGAAGCTTCCGAGCTAGGCTGTCTTCCTGTTTCTTAAATTCAGCCACGAAAATAAATTATACAAGAGCAGCTAGAGTATTCTGCAGCTCTTGTGGTTAATGTCTGGTTTAGTTTAGTCAACTAAAACTGCTTTTACTGTTCAGATAGTTAAGGTCAAAAGAAACGTTAAAAAATCCTTCTGATGCCATTTATGCCGTATTTCTTGTTTTTTCTTTAAATAATCGTCTTACACCTAAACGTTTGATTCAGTTGCTCAGTATTGATGTGTCTAATTTTGCTCTTTTGTGACCATAATAACTGCACTTTTCTCTTTCTGCTTTTTAGTACACAACCTACAATATCCCAAAAGACCCAGAGACCTTTTACCCTTTTGTCTTAAGTGACATCATGGGCCTGGGTCCAACCGGTGTCCAAGTGGACGATGTCAAACTGGCTATGATGGGAAAAGTGAAGGAAGGTTACAGGGTACAGTTACTTTGCAATGTTTTCCACAAAATAAGTTTATTATTTTGAATTATATACTGATTTCTATTTATTTTCTGCCATTTAACTGGATACAAACTTGCTTTCCAGTTCAATCGTGATTCTAGGTTGTCAGAGGACGACGCATTCTACAACAACCATCCAACTGACAATGACAAAGTGCATGTTCTGGTTTGTGTCATTGATGCCTACACGTTACCTTTCATGAAACAAGAAGTTCAAGAAAAGATTTGCCAAATCAGGATTGAAGCTACTCACCTGAGTAAGAGTAGTAATCTCTTTAAAGATATCATAGATATCAAAAGATATCAGAAGATAGATAGATAGATAGATAGATAGATAGATACTTTATTCATCCCGAGGGAAATTTTAGGCATCCAGTAGCTTAGACAACCATAACACAACAAACACACATACACACATATATCTCACATACATAAAAATCACTCACAGAAATTTAACGAGTTGAAAATTTGTGAAGTGATTACAAAGGTCTGTTATGGACTGGCCATGTGATGCAATGACCATGATAAGGTGCTATGGTAGAAACCCTAACCCTAACGTTGGGTTTTAATTGATAACACTTGAATAAAAAGGCATCCTAATGCAGTAAGACACACGAGTATCAAGCAGTCCCTCCTGTAGCTTTGTTTATAGTTTCTGTAATCACAGAACAGCAGCTGTGGTGCTTATTATATCAGCTACAGGCAGGGACGTGATTAAGTTCCCTTGGCCTTTGGAATTAAAATAGCCCCACATCATCACATCCCCTTCACCATACCTAGAGATTGGCATGGTTTTATTTCAGTTAGCCTAATAGCTGGTTTGATTTGCATTGATATGGATCTTATCTCAGTTAGCTATTAGGCTAACTGAGATATAACCATGCCAATCTCTAGGTATGGTGAAGGGGATGTGATGATGTGGGGGTACTGTGAAGGGTATGTGATGATGTGGGGCTATGTTAATTCCAAAGGCCAAGGAAACTTTATCAGGATGCATAGTATCCTGGATCCATGAAATAACTGGCCTTTAAAAATAAAAATCTGCCTTCCTCTATGGGAATTTAACATAGGGGTGTGTATAATTATGGCCCCTGTATTTTAAGGAAGAATATTTATTCATTTACAATACATTATTCATTCACAAAACAAATTGGTGTCCTTAAAAGGTCGGATTTTTCCTCATTTTTGTAATTAAGGCATTAAGATCAATTTCCAAAAGATTATCTTTTATTCCCTTTTTCAGTCAACTTTAGCATGGGTATGAATACTTATGAGCAGCACTGTATATATATATATATATATATATACATAATTTGTTGCGTCTAAATATGAATGAGGATAAATCGAATTGTTATTGTTCTTGTTATTATTTAGGGGGGCTTAGGAACATTTTGGGGTAGCTTCAGCCCCCCTAAAATAGGCCTAATGACGTCCCTGGTTACAAGACTCAGTAGTTTTGTGTTCTTCTTGCAGATATTCCTCAAGTGGCCATTTTCACCAAGATTGATGATGTCAGTCCTGAAATCAAAGACAATTTACAGAATGTCTACAAGGTCAATTACCTGAAGGAAAGGGTATGTTTTAATGAGCAATATGAATTTGCACAGTGATGGAGTCACAGTTAAAAATGTATTGAGGTATATGAATTAAATTGTTCAGTATACGAGCACTACCCAAACTTATTCTCTCCCTACATGTATATCAATTCTGATCCAAACTCGATATCCTGGCCAATATTCAGATTCCTACCGGATACCAAAGATCTGTTTTCGCCTTATTTAAAACCATGTTTGTCTGAATTCAGGTCATTCCTCTAGAAGACAGGCTGCAACTTCAAATCAATTCTCAATTTTTGTTTGCCTAATTATGTGTTTTGTTACACGACGCCGTCGCTCCTATGGCGTCGTAAACCTTTGGGAGTTCTGCGTCGGGGTTGCTTTACACCGCGCTGCATTTCACCGCCATAACGCTAGGGGGTGATAAGTCTGAGGTTATGTGTGAGGTGTCGGCCAGCCAGTTTATGTTATTAGCATGCTAACTTTAGCACAACTGCCCACAAAGTACTGCTTGCTGGCGAAGTGCTAATTTCAAAACGTTACTGACATATAGACCCTTTACAAACGGATAACCCCGTCATTGGAACCAAAATAGGTCTGAGTTTATTTGCAAAGAGTATGTCAGTGAACTAGCATGTTGCTACTCCCCACAGTAGGCTGCTGGAAACACCGACTATCAACACACAGGACCAGTTGACCAATCGAGCCTCGACGTGAAGTTACACATTTTTGGAGGTGCACGTCGAGCTACGGCGGAGGGCTCGGAGAGGGGTTTGCAGCAACACAGAGGGGTCTGCAGGGGTACGCTGTCGATTCGGCGCAGAAGTATAAAACAGCCTTGACGCGATCGGTCATGTCTGGCCAATACTTGACCCACTTAATAAGATTTGTATCAGTCCAATTGATCAGTATATTGTCCTGAGCTCTGAGATGCTGTGATTATTTTTAATCGTAGATGGAACAGTTCAGTGTAAATGTGGGAATCCCCATGAACTGCATCTTCCCTGTGAAGAACTACCATGAAGAAATCGACCTCAACAGTGACGTTGACTCACTGATCCTGAGCGCCCTGAAACACATCATCAACTTAGGAGACAACTGCATCAATTTCCATAAGAGTCAGAGTTGTGCTATGTCATGTCAAAGTATGAATATGTGACATTAACCAGCAGGATTTCTAACAATCTATGATTGATTACTTTTTGCTTACAGCACCATGTTTGTATGTGTTTGCCTTTAAAGGCTCTAAAAACTTGCCTTAAAATCTTCAGTCTGTCTCAGTAACATGAAATATTCCTCACTAAATACGCAGCAATAAAGTAAAAAACTAACATATTTGGGTATTATAGGAGTTCAACACTCAACCGCTCAGTTAATCTGCTTTTTTAGGAATGTGTAGGTTTGGTTTTATTAGATTTAAATTACATATGCAATGAAATATGTAACATATTTTTTAAATCAGTGAGGAGAGCACAGACAAAAACTTTCTCACGTAAATTGACTAAAATTGTTCTAACTTTGTATATTATGTGTTAATGTAAGAATTCATCACTTATAATTTGAAAAAATAAGTTTTCAGGACCTTTCATTTGTTGTATCTTCAATAATCTAACAGACCGATTAGTGTCTCCATCTTTATAACTAGTTTTGTTTATCACGTTAACAATTAACTTAATTTTGAATCCCACATAACTTTATATTATTTATACAGATCCCAAACATACCAGATAGTTTAGGCTGCATCTATAAAACCAAGTCTTGTGTTATAATATTTCACCCAATGTAACCAACATGTAGCTTCAATAACCAGCTAAAATACAATAAATTTGCTTTTTCAACCTTTAACAGAACCTCATCCTCTATTTTTATGTAACAGCGCCTCCCACAAACGGGAACACATAATTACAGTTTTTTCATCCAACAGTTTGATAAATGACATCATTAATCACTCAGCTTTCGGGGACAGAAATAATGTAGGCCTATATAGCATTTAGTCATTTAGGATTTCAATAATTTAACTTCTAAAACTCATAATCACAAGTTAACAGAGCAAGATGTACTTCCATGAAACAGCATTACAACTATTTAAAGGTGCTGTAGGTAGGATTAGGGTTGGGTACCGAAACCCGGTTCCACTACGGAAACGGTAGTATTTCTGGATTTGAACACAAATTTTGGTTCCTCATTTCGGTTCCGACTGAAATATTTTCCCTCTGTTGCTCCGGACAGCGGCAGACTCTTTTTTTTTTTTTTCTCCCTTTTCCACCGAGTGGTGCACATGCCCACTTGCGGTGTGAAGTGTGTGTCCGGGCTATTCCCCCGACATGCACTCTACAATCACTGCTGATATAGACGTACGTAAACATATCTCACTTTCTCTGTAGTCTACCGTTAGCTAGCTACCGTAAATGTAGGCTACTTTTAAAATGCCATATTTTCCCTCTGGGCTCACCAAAATGGATGTAAAAACATATTAACCAATCACTGCACGGGATCACTAGTAAACGTATATTAGACTTGCTCTGCTAGTCTATCGTTCAGGACCAGACCCTGTAGCCTTGTGGTGGGGGAGGTCTGCCCTTTCTAACTCCTCCCTGTGTGTCCAGGCCTCATGGACACCACCTGAGAGAGGTTTCTCCTGTGCAGGACATCCCATAAGTCAGGAGAGGTGTAGTATCTCACCAGAGAAGCAAATATGGTCATTTTTCTGCAAAAGAACTGCTAAAGTTTGAAGCCGATTGCATACCAACTCCACATTGTTACTTGTTAATAGTTGTTAAATTATTGTAGTTGTGTGTTAGCTGACTTAGGTTTACTTATTATATATTTAAGTACTTTAAAATGTTAATATATTGTTAAATTTAAATAATTTTGAATTAAAAAAAAAAAACTCCATAAAAGAGCCTTTCTTTGATGTCATTTTTCAGTTTTTCAATAATCAGTTTAGGAATCGGATTCGTTTTAAAAGCATCGGAATCATAAAAATCCAAACAGTACCCAACCCTAGGTAGGACTGTAAAGATCCAGGACTTAGCCAAAAAATTTGAACATCGACAACTTCTCAGTCCCTCCCTCCTTTCTGCTAAAGCCCAAAACGGTCTTCTAAGCCCCTCCCCCCACAAGGGAGAATGAATGCGTGTGCATGAGCAGTGATTGACACGCAGTTAGACAGGCTGATTGCGTCCATTTATATCCCTCCAGGCTTTTGTAGGCTTTCAAAGACTCTCCAGAGTAGGAACGAAGGAAAGTTTAGATAGTTGTAAATATCTGGATACTGAAGATCTGGGAAGCTTTCCATTTCACTGGTAAAGGTTGTAAAAAATAACTCAGGGAGCATTATATGGATCACTAATGTTTAATCAATCATGTTTTGCTTTATAGCTGGCTATGTCTTTTGAATTAAAGTGCGCAGTGAACTTGGACGGGTTGGCGCCGTTCATTTTTGCCACTACTTTCCTGCCAAAATGGCGGTAAAGTCACGTGACACCCGGAGCTCTATTGAGGGGATTACAAATGCAATTGGCGTCTTCATAGAGCTTAAAAAAAGCCTTTGACGCAATTAATCATAACATATTAATCAACAAACTGGAACGGTTTGGGATTAGGTGGGTATTATTGCACTGGGTGACTAGGAGTTGTGAAACTATTCATCGTCCTGCTTGGACAATGCTTGTGGCATCCCCCAGGGGTCAGTATTGGGTCCAAAACTGTTTATTCTTTTTTTATATTTTTATCAAAGTTTATTTTTTCATTTTCAGTTATGAACAACACAGTTTATGCAGCAATCACAGGTCGCATAGATTTGAACAAAATCCCTGCCACCTTCCCACCCATCCCACCCCCAGGTAGCAGGCAGTTAAGAGTAATATGAATTACCAAGGATTACACACATCAACAACAAAAAGAGAAAGAAAAAGTATATAATAATAACTAGAAAATTCCGCAAGAAATTTTGACAGTGTGCCTACTACTTGGTGCACATCTGAATAATACTAGCTAAGTATTAATAACAGTAGCTGTATTGACATACATAGGTCACACTGTCACTGACAGAGAGAGAGAATACAATTGATTAACAATAGCAATTGGTAATGGATGGATGGGCTTACAAGACACCACAAATGCATACAGGTCAAGACCAGAGTACAGCGTACTACCACTTACCGTTTCTTTTGATTTTTTATTTCTCACAATGTATACTTCCATACTTTGAGTCTGGTGGGTTTAGGATGCTTAAAGTAGTGATTATTTACATGGAGTCTGCTGGGTTTAGGATGCCTAAAATACTGATTATTTACATGGGGTCTGGTGGGTTTGTGATACTAAAATTATTGTTTATTTACACGGAGTCTGGTGGGTTTAGCAAATGCAATTTCGCTGATGTATTTATGTCTAAAAAAAGGATCTTACTCTTTAACAGAAAGGTCGACCTCCTTAGAAATCCTTTCCATAATGTTGTCAGACACTTAGAATAATATGAATTCAATTTTGTTTAAAGATAAAACATGTTTCGCGGTTATTTCAGGATATCATAAAAAAAAAAATTACACTACCCACAATCCTAAGCGTAACAGCAACGTCTCTGATTGGTGAAGAGCTGTGTGTGTGTGTGTGTGTGTGTGTGTGTGTGTGTGTGTGTGTGTCTCAATGAAAACAGCTGTTGGTGTTGAGGCCTGAAGTCAGTTAGGAGTCAATCAGTTGGTCAGTTAGTCCATCATGACATCATGTTAGCTGACAAATAACACTTCCTTCCTCTCCTACTCCTCTCTTATCATCACAAGAGAGATAAAGGTCTGGCAAACGCATTGATGTGGTTTTATGTTTTCTTGTCCTCTCCTTTTCTTCTCCTCCTCCTGTGGCAGTACGTGTTGCTAAAGTGATTCGTCAATGGTTGAGTAAAGGTCATCGTCACCACAGGTATATAGTTAATATCATTAGTAACAGTTGATCTGAGCTACCTTTACTCTGCTATTTGATGTGTCCTGCAAAGAGAGGAAAACACAACATACAGTAAAGAGTCTCCATGATAGGAGGTGTGTGTAAAAAGTTGTTGCTATGGTGATTTCGACAGTGAGGGAGTAGAGGAGGGAGGGGGAGACATTCAATTTAATGACAATTATACCTCTTAAGTTTGTTCCGTAATTCAAAAACGGTGGGTCCAAACGGCAATAATATTATCATCACAAGAAAGATAAAGGTCTGGCGAACGCATTGATGTGGTTTTTATGTTCGTGGTGTCAAATATATGCGACACAGAGCAGGTAACAAACAGGGAACCGTCTGCGTCCTTCTAGATATTTTTTTTCATTGTTTCTATCAGCAGTTGGTATGAACAGAGCAAAAAGTTTAGGTCCAGTAGATTCCATAATTACATGTCTGCAACCGGCACAAGATTTCCTACATTTTGACCAACTATGATGTATGTAGAGTGAAAACTGTAGGGGAAAGAGCAATTTGTTTGGAAAAAATTTCAGAGAATCGTACTGCAGCTCCCCCCTATGTCCTCCCCTCTAACTCTCAACATCCCGTCCCCATACACACACATTGGAAACTCTGAAACGGTCTGAAAACTGGACGATACGTAAACTGTGATTTCGTAGAAACCGTGCTTGATTTCAGAATGCCCATTCAGCCCAATAAAATAAAAAAATAAAAAACTTTTTTAAATTTTTTTTTCTACATTAAAGTATGGCGATACAGCATGGCCCCAAAGAGGGGTTGTTTTGAGCGATGTTAACAATTTGCCGAAGATTTCCCATTAAAGTCTATGGGAAATTTCGTGCCGTTTTTTGCCGATTTCGTGAAAATCGCGTGGCAAATTTCTTAGAAAACACATAGCACACCATTCCCGAGCATTACACACGTTTTGATGTATTTTGTGTGCACGTGTTGGCAATGCTCCGTGACTAGTAGTGGGACAAAAATGTGGCGGAAGATAAGGAATAATAAGTATGCAGGATGATAGACATTGTGCCGATTGCTGCTATTGCAGTACATCGGCACACTGAATAAATAAAAAGAATAAAAATATATGTCGCATATAAAGATAGTGGATAGGAAAAAAGAAAGAAAAGAGTAAAGTGCAGTAAAAATGCTAATGCAAGCAAAGGAGGATGTAGGACGGTCAGCTGAAGTCAGATTGTATGTTGATCCCTTATAGTTAGTAACCGAGCATCCAACCCATCTATAAAGTCTAAAAAGGGCCTCCAAGTCAAGTCAAATTTTGAAGTAGATCCTCTCATGGTGTAACGGATCTTTTCTACTCTCAGTGACTGCAAAACCTCTCGAACCCAATGCGCAAAAGCACAAGGGGAAGCCTCCTTCCACTTAAAATATTAGTCTTCTGGCTAGCAGAGTGGAGTAGGCCACTAGGTTTGCCTAAGTGGCCTTTAAATGCGCACCAGCTGGAACGACCCCAAAAATAGCAATCAGAGGTGAATGTCAGGGTTGTAGACTAGGACCCAAATGCAGAGATGCAAGGAGAGGCAGCAGTAGAAATAATAATATTTTAATTAGAACACAAAGAGACTTACAAATGTAAGCAGAGCAGGTCAGCAAATCCAAAAACAGGAACACGGAAAGAACGAGTACAAATCCAGGAGCACAAAAAACAGAGAAATCCAGGAACACGGAGAAACAGCTAAATCACAGGAATAGAACCACAAGGACCAACGACGAAAGACAAAAGACAAATGACAATCCACCAACAACAGACACAGAAAGCACAGGGACTAAATACACAAGTAACCAAGGGATAACAAGGAGCAGCTGACGCAAGGGCTGGTGAACAGGTGAAAGACATCAGACAATCACAAAAGCAGGAAAACCAAAAGACAAACACGACAACACATAAGGGAACAGAGAGTACAAAATAAAACAGGAACTGGGAAAACCAACAGAAAACATGAAACCAACTAAACAAAGAAACATGACACAGGGACTAGACATGACAGTGAAGGTGTAAGTGAGCAGTGCAACACAGTGGTCAAAGTGTCAAAGCTGGATTCCCAAAATGGAGACAGAAAATAAGACAGCAACAAAACACACACAAAAAAACTTGCTAATGCAAAATACATTAGCTGTTTTGTTCTGTAAAAATAAAACTCACATTTACATTTATTTATTTTTAAACGGGACATGAACCCCGGTCTCCTGGATGAAAGTCCTGTGTTTGAGCTGGAAAATCAAACTGTTCCTGAACCCCGTGGGGAGGAGGGCCACAACATCATGGCCACCAACAAAACTCAACAAAGACTGTTCTTGCTCGGACTTTAACTTCTGGATATTCAGCAGCGTTGCCACAACAGACCGAATGGCTTAGCTTGCATCTTTCTCCGCCACCATTACGGAACTACAACTCAAACTAGCGCACATCATCGTTCTCAGCCACTCCCTCTGTTCGCTGATTGGACCAGCAAAGATTTGGCCGGAGAAAACCCAAGAATATACCGCAAACCCAGACGGAGTACTGAAGGAAAATGACAATTGAGCAGAAGTACACAAGAGGGTGGAGCCAGGCTGCCGCCGCACCACCATGCAGAGAATCACCGGATCCCCTGTTGCTGGTGTGAACATGCCCAAACAATGTCAGGTGTTTCGTCCAAAAGTAAACATTTATCATGTAAATGACTCATTAGAGCTACATGTTTAGCAAACAGTAACCTGTTGAACAGATCTTCCCTTTGAGTGCAGTGATGATCTGATGGATTGAAAATATTCTTGTTTACTTCTTAAATGTGATTGCTGGACCTCAAATTAAACTGTATCAAGAAGTTTAGTTTAAGTAAAGTAAGTAAAATGATTGGGGCTGCCTCTTTACATGAAAAAAAGAGACAGAGAAAAAGAACTCTGCTTTGAAAAGAGAGAACAAACACCCTGATGAAAATGAAAGTAAATGTGTGGTTTCTGGTCTGGCCAGAAGGGAAATGTATGTTATGTGGGGGAGGATCACTTATCGAAATTTACTGACAGCTACATAAATTACAACACTTCGTCCAAGTGTTATATTCGGTCTTTCTCGCTCACTTTGTTCCAGTACAACAATGCAGGTACGAAGTTTCCATTACCCTCAAATGTGTAATAAAATTGTGCTTCCTGTGTTTTTGAAAGTATTGTCAGTATTGTGCTTATTTTGGATCCTAATTAGGCGATATTAAAGATCTTCTGACTCCTTATGAGCCTGTGCACCCTCTTAGATCGGCTGACCGTGGCCTGCTGGTCGTTCCCAGAGCCTGACTGGTGACTAAGAACTAAGAAGTATCCGTCTTTTGCAGTCTGGACCCCCAAACCCTGGAATGACCTTCCTGCAGAAATTAGGTCAGCCAAATCTATCGTTGCTTTTAATTCTCTTAGAACGGCTTTCTATCTTTGTGTGAATCTTGTTTCATTTATTTATGTTGAATTGTATTGTTTTAATGTATTTTCTCTAGTTGTGCAGCACTTTTGACAGTTTATTATTCAAATTATGATCATCAATAATGGATTAGATTAGATTAGATTCAAATTTATTATCATTGTGCAGAGTACAAAGACAACCAAATGCAGTTTGCGTCCAACCAGAAGTGCAAAAAAGCAGAAAAGTGCAATGTGATATACAAAATATAGACAGGACAATAAAAATAATGCAGTGTGTTAGCAGAATATATTATAAGAAAAAAAGAATAAATATGGATATTCATTATGAACCCTATAGACAGATATGTACAGTGTGTACAGCTATGTGCAGTGTGGTAACATAAGAGTAGTAAGAATAATATAGATATATGCACTGTGTTAGCAGAATATATTATAAGAAAAACAGAATACATTTTTTATTTTTATTGTGATGGTTATGGACATTTCTGTTGCCTGTTTATATATTTCTGTTGCTGCTTCCGGTTTTTGTTGTTTATTCTGACTTGTGTATGTTTTGGTTAATTCCTGTGTTCTCTGTTCTCCCTTGTGTTGTCGAAGTGTTGCGTCAAGTTTCTGTGTTTAGTTGATTTCATGTTTTTCTGTTGGTGTTTCCTGTTTTATTTTGATAGTCTGTTTTCGGTCTTGTCATGTCCAGTTTTACTTTCTGTGTTTTCCCGCCTTGGTTGATTGTCCTGCCCCGCCCTGATGTGTTTCACCTGCTGTATCACCTGTCCCTCATTTGCTCATTACCCAGTGTATTTAGCCCTTGTGTTTCCTTTGTCTCTTGTTGGATCGCTTTGTGTTTCTTTGTGTCCGTTGCCCTGTCTGCGTGAGTTTGTGTTCCTCGTTCTACTAGTTTATATTTTGTCAGTTTGTTTCAGCCTTGTGCGTTTTTGTAGTTTTCCCAGTGAGTTTTTCATGTAGTTTTCCAGTCTCTGTACTGCCATTTTTTGTTAATAAATACTCAGTTTGAACCTTCTCCTGCCTGTCTGCTCTCTACATTTGGGTCCACTATCCCCCGCGCTGCACAACAGATACTATGTGAACCATATCGACAGAGCTGTACAGTATGTACAGCTATGTGCAGTGTGGTAACGTTACTATTAAGAGTAGTAAGAATAAGTGTAAGCAGGATGAATAGTGTGAATAGCAGTAGAATATGTCTGTGTATAAGTGTAATTACAGTACGAGTAGGATAGGGTAGTGCAATTGTCCGGTGGGGGGGCTGGGGATGTCCACTTCCTTGTTGTAAGCATGACAAAATGAATAGTAATTTTAAAAAAGCTTTATAATTTTGAAAGTGTGTCTGTTGTATTATATGTCTTGTGTATTTAAAGCTTGGGTTGTGTTGTATTTTTACTTTAGTTAATACATAATTTGGATGTGTTTTGATAGCCCAGTTGTTGTTGTTTTAGGATTTTGGAGAAAAAAAGAATGTAAAGAACCCGAAGCTCCTCCACGTAAGTTTGTTTAAAAAAGAAAACAGGTTCTTATTTATGGACAATTACACATTATTGCATAATAGGGGTATCTTTTTACTCATTAAAACATTTTTTGTGCAATTTGTCAGTTCTCAGAAAACCATGGAGGGAAATAAACTGGAGGTGAGTGTGTCTGCACCTTTTATCAACATAATCTTTTACTGCACAAACTATACACGTTTACATGTAATCAACCTTGTTCCATGACATCCTGATTAACTTCCCAGTTGTTGTGTGACACCTGGGTAACATTTCTATAAAATATAGTTTAGTCTATACTCTAATGTATGTTTCTTTCCCTGAGTAGAGACAAACAGAGTGCCCTGCAGTCTGTGAAGAACTACAAACCTAAAACTGATGGCCAGAAGCTCAGGATTCTCCTTCATGGTCCGGTTGGAGCTGGAAAATCCAGTTTCATCAACTCTGTCCAAAGTGTCTTACAAGGCAGAATGTATGCCCAGGCTTTGGCAGACAACACCTCTCACGACTGTTTCACCAAAAGGGTATGACAAACTTTTCATTGCATTGATTCAATTTTATTCATAGTATCAAATCATAACAAGAGTTATCTCAATTCAATTTACAGATAGAGTAGGTCTAGACCACACGGTTTAATTTACAAAGACCCAACAATTCCAATAATTCCCCCAAGACCAAGCATTTAGTGTGACAGTGGAGAGGAAAAACTTCCTTTAGGCAGAAACCTTGAGTGGGGAGGATAACTTCCTTTTAGGGAGAAACAACCTGGTCTCACAGAATTCTGTGAAATGAATACGGCCCCTTAACTCAAAATCTGTGACAGTTTCACGGAATCGCCGAAAATTCCGTGACGGGCCCACGGATCCGATGCCTATGTAAGTTAATGACAGGCATCATTCAGTCGGGCTGCAGCAGAGAAGCTGTATAGCTTTGCTATTATTGGTATTTTTAGCCCAATAACCGCTGTTTTAATCAACATTTAGTCACCAGATCTTATCATGGTTTATTTGGGTCTATTTCGGCCAGGGAAGCTGGATTGCTTGTTTATTTATATTTTTTAAACTATAACGCTAGATCTATCAACATTTATTTAGACGTTATCTTTATTTTAATAATATTATTTCGGTCTTATTACCGGTGAAATATTACAGTATGCTGTAATACAGAACATTACGATATGATCCGAGCTACTGACACGCATTCAAAGCCGATATCCCACAATGCAATGCGGGCATTCATTCACTGAATCGGGCAGCGATCAGCGGGTCTTGAGCGACAGTATCGCTTCAATATACATATATACAGTCAGTGGTTTAGTCACCAGCAACAACACGTTGCTCAGCTTTGTTCTAGTAAGTTATGCACCGTAATAACGTTTAAAAAAAATCAGCGGAAAACTCCGGAAGTGATGTGGTCGAGGCCGCTCGGCGGATACGAAGATAAAAAATACATAATATTCGTAATATTTATGTTTTTGTCTAATGTTGTATTTGAGGATGTAAACAATGAAGATATTAATAATAATAAAATACAGTTTCATGTATTTGTCTTATGTATTGTGGGTTCGGCCGGCCGGTGGCGGCAGCAATCTGAAAGGATATGAAGCCAGCAGCCACGGCAGAGAGCAGAAACACAGGAGTCGAACATGTCCCCCCCCACCCTCCCCGGAAGAACTACAACGCACACGCTTTGTAACAGGTTCTGGGGCCTGTCTATAGTGGGAGTTGTAGTTTTTAAATATATTGGTATATTTCTCATAATTAGAAGTTGGTAGTGTAGAATTTTGGATACACCCTGGGTTTTTTTGGGATGGGACAACACACTGGTGTCATCAGATTTTAAAAATATAATCGTTGAATAGGTGAAAATAGCTTATTACCATATTTGACAGTGCTTAGAGTGGGTAAACTTTGGTGACCATATCTACTAGGGCTGTCAAACGATTACAATTTCTTAATCGCTTAAGGTCTATAGTTAATCGCGATTAATCGCATATTTTATCACATGATTAAAATTCTATTTTGCATTTCAGAACAATGGAAAGCCATTCTTACCAGTGTATCTTGATTGGGAATCAAATGAATGCAAAGAAAGTTACTTTATGAACTTGATTTTAAGATTTGTAATTATTTATTTACTGTAAACAAAAGAAAAATGTGTGAATCTTTCATTATTGCACAATTCCTACAAGTACCTAACTAAAAAAACTACAAATCCCTATCCTTACTAGAGTCAATATAGTGTTTAGTAACTCCTAAATAGGGCTGTCAAAAGATTAATTTCTTTTAATTTCTCTGAATTTCTGCGATTAATGCGATTTAAAATTAATCGCATCACGGCGGCCCTTAATCGCATCGCGATTAACGCGTTAATGCTGACAGCCTTAATATCTACATGATAGTTGAGCTCCAGAGCTTTCTATAACAGCTGGTCCTATGTGTGTAGCTTCTTCTGTTGCTAAATGACAAGCCTTCAAACATGGACTGGGTTCAAGGTTCAGAGGTCAATATTTCAAAGCAGGAGTAATGTATCCTCTTCAGACTGACATATGTTACTCTCCAGGTTGAGAAGTTTCCAACGATGTGTTTGCTAGTCCTACGACAACGTTTTAATTTTTACTATATCATGGAGACCACTTTGCAGGTGATACTTTATTGTCCCCAGAGGGATATCTGCCTTGAGTTCAAATGCTTCACACAACACTTGACATATTGTTTTATCATACAGATGACATATACTTACAATAAAAAAACAACAAAGTGATATGTAATCAGACTGAAGCCCATCACACAGCCACAATCTATTGTTCATCTTTCACGAACAGTGACAAGACCTACACACAACCCTATATGCATTATATCATGAAGCTATTCCACAACCAGCCTTAAGCAACATTATTTAAAGTTTTAATTGAGGTAGGTCCAAATTAGGCCTATAGTTTAGAAATATTTAGTTTACATTGGGGTGCCAGCAGAGGATAAGAGCTACTTGGCATGGAGAATAAAGATCAGACCATATTATGTGCTTGCCTGGAGAGACTGGTTTCTATTCCTCTCCACAACCTTCATGACAGTCACGTGACAACCAAACTTTCACAGACGCTGTGTGGTAATTACTACGTCACTTCCTAAATCTCCAGAATCTCAAGAATTTTCTAAATCTCGGCCAGCTTTTACTCACTTCAGAATTGAATTTCGGAACTTTTTTGAGTCTATCCAAACTATTAATAAGAAAATTATTTATTTAGCTGATCTACTGCAAGAGTTTTTCAAGGAAATGTTATATAGCCTTCATTCCATTTCATATTGCCTTTGTATTATAATTATGTATTAAATGCCATATATATATATATATATATATATATATATATATATATATATATATCAAATGTATTATTTATTCTAAATAATATATTTTTTTTTTATTTTATTAAGTAAGATTGTAATGTTCCCTGGTTGGAAATAATTATTTTTGTATATGATGCCGAATTGTTCTACACTATACTACATGTTTGTAAAGTTTTGCAAATAAAAAAAAAAAAAAAGATTTGTTGTCACAATACATGAGACAAATACATGAAACTGTATTTTATTTATTTTTATTTATTATTATTATTAATATCTTCATTGTTTACATCCTCAAATACAACGTTAGACAAAAACATCAATATTATGAATATTATGTATTTTTTATCTGCGTATCACCCGAGCGGCCTCAACCACATCACTTCCGGAGTTTTCCGCGGATTTTTTTAAACGTTATTACGGTGTATAACTTACTAGAACAAAGCTGAGCAACGTGTTGTTGCTGGTGACTAAACCACTGACTGTATATATGTATATTGAAGCGATACTGTCGTTAAAGAAAATAAAGATAACATCTAAATAAATGTTGATAGATCTAGCGTTATAGTTTAAAAAATGTAAATAAACAAACAAGCAATCCAGCTTCCCTGGCCGAAATAGACCGAAATAATAACATCGAAAAAAAAAATAGAAATAAACCATGATAAGATCTGGTGACTAAATGTTGATTAAAACAGCGGTTATTGGGCTAAAAATACCAATAATAGCAAAGCTATACAGCTTCTCTGCTGCAGCCCGACTGGCAGAAAGAAACGTGTTGTGATCAGGGAATCCGTGCGTAGACCACGGATGATGCCTGTCATTAACTTACATAGGCATCGGATCCGTGGGCCCGTCACGGAATTTTCGGCAATTCCGTGAAACTGTCACAGATTTTGAGTTAAGGGGCCGTGTTCATTTCAGGGAATTCTGTGAGACCAGGTTGGGAGAAACCTTGGACAGACCCAGGCTCTTGGTAGATCGTGTCTGACGGTGCCGGTTGGGGATGTGATGAATAGTGGCAATAATAGTCACAATAAAGATAAGGAACTATGACTAAAAATAGTAGTTGTTCATGGTGCAGCAGAGCGGAGCAGGGCACTGCAGGGTATTACATTTTGGAGCGGATCAGTCAGAGATGTTATTTATTAGCATTAACCTGATAAGTCAGGTAAAGCAATATTTGAGTGGTTTTACTGGTTCAGGTGGTAAGCCCACCCATGACCATTTCCTAAACCTAACTGCATCAAAAGTGACGCCAATAGTCCTGACCAAGCGCGTTTAGATAAAGCGCGTTATATGACGCTAAAGGAGACTTTTATTGTAAATAACACCAAAGGCACCTGACCAAGCGTCCGTATTTTACTTATTTGGGAGTGTGAATGTGTTGGAGGAACACCTGAATTCAGCATTAGACAACTGCAAAACATTCCACCAATACCAAACTATTATTCAAGAAGTTTCTCAAAATGTGCAGCAGTGACACAACTACTGCAAGTTATTGCCCACAGTTGACACCCACCTTGACTGTTGCGGAAGCTTCTGAGCTAGGTCTAGCTAGTCTTCCTGTTTCTTAAATTCAGCTATGACAGTAAATTATACAAGAGCAGCTAAAATAATTGTCTTACACCTAAACGTTTGATTCAGTTGCTCAGTATTGATGTGTCTATTTTTGCTCTTTCGTGACCATAATAACTGCACTTTTCCTTTCTGCTTTTTAGTACACAACCTACAATATCCAAAAAGACCCAGAGACCTTTTACCCTTTTGTCTTAAGTGACATCATGGGCCTGAGTCCAACCGGTGTCCAAGTGGACGATGTCAAACTGGCTATGATGGGAAAAGTGAAGGACGGTTACGGGGTACAGTTACTTTGCAATGTTTTCCACAAAATAAGTTTATTATTTTGAATTATATATTGAATTCTATTTACTTTCTGCCATTTAACTGGATACAAACTTGTTTTCCAGTTCAATCGTGATTCTAGGTTGTCAGAGGACAACTCATTATTCTACATCAACGATCCAACTGACAACGACAAAGTGCATGTTCTGGTTTGTGTCATTGATGCCAACACGTTAACTTTCATGCACAAAGAAGTTGAAGAAAAGATTCGCCAAATCAGGATGGAAGCCTCTCACCTGAGTAAGAGTAGTAATCTCTGAAAACATTGTTTGGTTTTTAATCAATAACACTGAAAAAAGGTACCCTAATGCAGTAAGCCACATGAGTATCAAGCAGTCTCCCTCCTGTAGCTTTGTTTATAGTTTCTGTAATCACAGAACAGCAGCTGTGGTGCTTGTTATATCAGTTACAGGACTCAGTAGTTTTGTGTTCTTCTTGCAGGTATTCCTCAAGTGGCCATTCTCACCAAGATTGATGAGGCCTGTCCTGAAATCAAAGAAGATTTAAAGAATGTCTACAAGGTCAATTACCTGAAGGAAAAGGTATGTTTAATGAGTAATATTATGAATTTGCACAGTGATGGAGTCACAGTTAAGAATGTATTGAGGTATATGAATTAAATTGTTCAGTATACGAGCACTACCCAAACTTATTCTCTCCCTACATTTATCAATTCTGATCCAAACTAGGGATGCACCGAATCCAGGATTCGGGTTTGGATTTGGCTGAATATTGGGCTTTTTGACAGGGTTCGGTTTCTGCCGAACCTTAGAATTATTTTTCCACTGAACTGAACCCTACTCGGCTGCTGCTCGTTAGTAATGTTAGCTTTCTAATTACACCCACCCAACATGCCTTCTGTAGTGAAACGGCTTTGAATAACGACCAAAAACGCTTGTCTTTTACTGTGAACATTTACTGTTCAATATGTTGCAGTTTTACACACAAGAAAGTGAACAACTTAACGCTTGTGTTGACTTTGGGTCAAATTGACCCGTTTTCAATTTTTGTTTTATATCCGAAAATATGGGACATAGAAATAAGCGCTGAAAATGTGTAGAAGAAAAATTTAACAATTTAAAACATTGAAAAAAGCAAAAACAAACTGTGAAAAAAAGGTGTCAAAAATGTCGAAAAAATAAGTGTTTTTCTCAAGGTTGACAGGAAGACAACTTAAGGGTTAAGCTTGACGGACATGTTTTGCATCTAGCGTCTCACGTTCATCTCAGTAAGCTAGCAAGAGTACACAGCAGACAACTCCTGTGTAGGCTACTTCAAAATAAAAGCGCTTGTGACGGCTCGCAGTAAAACTAAATTACTGTTAAACAAATAAGGTTGTGTACCTTTTCACATATCAGCTGTAAATCAAGTACTGTAAATAATGTAAATAGTGAGTTTTTAATCACACTATAATTTACCATTTCCTTAAGACTGTTTTAAACTAAACAACATAAATTTCTTATTTAAGTGCTTTAAACAAACAATTCACAACATGCCTTCATCATACACTGGTTAGCGACCATTTGCCAAACAAAATTGTCACTCATCTGGCGATAGCGATGTGCTTTCCTACGATGTGAATTCAACATTAAGTTGTTGCATTTAACTATTTTAGAGGCTGTGGACATTGTTTACTTCATTAATGTGTTTACTGTGTTCATGGACTGAGGATGGGAGGAGGATTCGGTATTCGGCAGAATCTTAACCAGTGGATTCGGTATTCAGCCAAACCCCAAAAATCTAGATTCGGTGCATCCCTAATCCAAACTCGATATCCTGGCCAATATTCAAATTCCTACCGGATACCAAAGATCTGTTTTCGCCTTATTTAAAGCCATGTTTGTCTGGATTTTAATCATTCCTCTAGAAGAGAGGCTGCAACTTCAAATCAATTCTCAGTTATTTGTTTGCCTAATTATGTGTTTTGTTACAATGCATCGACCTGATGAAGACTGACACGATCGTATTTGTATCAGTCCAATTGACCCTTTCATTGTCCTAAGCTCTGAGATGCTGTGATTATTTTTAAACGTAGATGGAGCGGTTCAGTGTAAATGTGGGAATCCCCATGAACTGCATCTTCCCTGTGAAGAACTACCATGAAGAAATCGACCTCAACAGTGACGTTGACTCACTGATCCTGAGCGCCCTGAGAAACATCATCAACTTAGGAGACGACTGCATCAACTTCCATAAGAGTCAGAGTTGTGCTATGTCATATCAAAATAACAATCTGTGACATTAACCAGCAGGATTTCTAACAATCTATGATTTATTACTTTTTGTCACGTTTGTATGTGTTTTACTTTAAAGGCCAAAATGGTCTCCTAAGCCCCTCCCCCCACAAGGGAGAATGAAAGCTTGTGCAAGAGCAGTGATTGACACGCAGTTAGTTAATAGTTTTAATTCAGCCCAGTCTCACGGCAGTTCGTGAAATGGTGACATTATTTAATCTATTGATTTGTGTACGGGGACATGATTTTCTCGTTTTTTTTCGTGGTGGCGAGCACGAATTTTAAACTAATGTATTTCAACTGGAAGCATCTTTCGTGATAACAGCACGATTACGGTAGCGAGTAGTATTGAAAAGCCAAAAATCTGCGTAAGGAGGTTGGTTGGGGTGGTGGATGGGTCAAACAACACAGGACTTTCACCCTGGAGACTGGGGATCGCGTCCCGCATGTGACGGTTCCTTTCCCCGTTATTCTTTTCCTAACCACAATCGTCCCGTTGTTGTAGCGCGTCCGGCGTGTGGCGGTCCGTCCCGTTGTTGTCGCCGGCATGTGCCGTTTCATTTCCCCATTGCAGCCGAGTCTCATGGCAGTTGGTGAAATGATCACATTCCCATTTCGTGGTGACCACCACGAAATAAACGAGAAAATCGTGTCCCTGTTGACGAATCAATCACGAACTGCCGTGAGACCGGATTGTTTAATTTGGATGTGTTTGGTTGAGCTTCACTCACACATTCAAATATGAACTCAGAGTTTTACTGTATATTTAACTGTTATGTATTTTCTAGGCATGGAAGCAGAACACTCCAGATTTGGAGCAGTCCTAGCTCCTCCAAGTAAGATTGTTTAACTCAGAACCCTAAAGGGTCATCCACGACCCAAAACGGCACCTCTGATTCATATTTAGTTAATTTAATAACCGTAAAATGTAGCTTCTTACCGATTTTTCCTGCTAAAAGCTAAGGAGTTAGCCATCACGGGGGTGTCTTTGGTGTCTTTCTAGCCTACACAGGAGTTTTTCTATCCAGCCTGGAAGTTGTGCCTTTATTTGGAATTGTTGAGTAATAAATCCAAACTCTTACATCCTAGATTTATCCACTTGATGTCCATAATTTATCACGTTTTCAGTCATTTCTGCCGCTAGCTCCGTGCTACCGTCTAGCATAAATCTCCCGTGATGCTTTGCGAGATTGTGTTGACGTCTTTCAACCAATGGGAAGGCAGGTCCGTCATACAAAGACTATGAAGTGGAAAAGAGAGATCACTCCAGCGAATCCGAGCGAGAACAAAGACTATATAGTGGGAAAGATAGGTCACTTTAGTCTATTACCATTGTACAGAGAAGAATGTTTTGAGATTTGGCATAAATTTGGGCCTTTTTTGAAGAAATGTAAATAGTTTGTCCTTTTATGAGTTATAATGTTCATTATGTTTATTTTTGCACTGCATGACTCCAAATATATAGGAGAACTGTTTTAGAAAATTGCTGTGTGTGTGATTTCAATAAATATGACATTATTATTTGATTATTGGCATAAGTGAAAGTCATGAGGGCAAAAGCGTCTGGACTTTTTTTGAAAAAATGTATATATTTTGTCAACTGTATAAGTTATAATGTATTTTTTCACAGTGTGACTCCTAATACATATAGGAACTGATTTAGACAGATCTTTATAGTACATAACCTACAAGATCAGAAAAGGAAGAGCAGATACCTTCTACCCTTTTGTCTTCAATGACATCATGGGCCTGGATCCAATCAAAGGTGTCCATGTGAATGATGTCAAACTGGCTCTGATGGGACACTTGAAGGAAGATTACAGGGTACAGTTGCTGCAAACTTTGCAGATTCTTTTCTCCACACAATTAGTTAATGTTATTATTTTTAATTACGTATTTCTTTATACATATTGCAACTGTAATTTAACTGAATTTAAATTTGTTTTCCAGTTCAATCCTGATTCAACGTTGTCAGACAACGATCAATTCTACAACGAACAGCCAACTAACAACGATAAAGTGCACGTTCTGGTTTGTGTCATTGATGCCAACACAGTACCTCAAATGAGTGAAAAAACTGTAGAGAAGATTCGTGACATCAGGATTGAAGCCAGAAAACTGAGTGAGAGCAGAAATCAGTTTATTCTTCTCTACAAATGTGTAATAGATCCCACTGCTTGAAAAAAAATCTTCTGAGTATCAAACACTCACCTTCTGTAGCTTTGTTTGTAGTTTCTGTAATCACCATAGACAGTAAAATTAATGGACACAGCGACGCCGTAGACTTGCAACGGAGACCAGTGAAGGATATTAGAAGCACTTTCCCGGTGATGGCTGAGCGTTACTGAGCAGCCTCCAACTGAGCTTGAAGACGTAGATGTGACGTGAGCAACCTGTCTGAAAGTTGGAAGTCTTCTGGTAGCTGTGCCAAGAGAAATCTCAATCATTCCCAATCTAGCAGAGACGGAGAGCGTAGGTATATGTAAGGAGATAACATAGACACAGGCTAATTATTGATCACTAAAATGATAGTTAACATTAGTAATTAAAGAACAGCAGCTGTGACGTTTGTATTTATGTTACAGTTACAGGACTCAGTAGTTTTGTGTTCTCCTTGCAGGGATTCCTCAAGTGGCCATTCTCACCAAGATTGATGAGGTCTGTCCTGAAATCAAAGACGATTTACAGAATGTCTACAAGATGAAGTACCTGAAGGAAAAGGTACGTTTAATTAGTAATATTATGTATTTGCAAAGAGGTGGATTCACAGTTAAAATGCATTGAGTTATACGGTCAAAACTTTGACAAAACCGAGGGGATCCTCTCAGACCGAGGCGCTGTCCCAGACCCGCAGAGTTGAATCCCCAGGGAAGACTGCGTGGACTGCCATCCGAGATTTGTACAAATGTTTTCAGTTCATTATGAAACTGTGGCAGGCCGTATTTGAGTGTGTTAATTTGGTCAAAGTCATCACTGAAACTCATGCCAATGGAAAGGTACGAATAGTCCAAGCTTCCTATTGATCAGCCAAATCTGATTTGAATCGGAATATAATCTGATTTGGGTCCAGTCCTTATACAGTATGAGCACTATCTGATATTTTCTCGGGGACTGCCCAACCTCTCAATAACCCGAAAAATTCCCTTTGGTCCCAAAGCCCATTAATCCGACGTCCCTTTGGTGGTGTGTGTGTGTGTGTGTGTGTAGTATACATGAGGACAATGTGTGTGTAGTATACATGAGGACAATGTGTGTGTAGTATACATGAGGACAATGTGTGTGTAGTATACGTGAGGACAATGTGTGTGCAGTATACATGAGGACAATGTCTGTGTAGTATACATGAGGACAATGTGTGTGTAGTATACGTGAGGACAATGTGTGTGTGTGTGGTATACGTGAGGACAATGTGTGTGTGTGGTATACGTGAGGACAATGTGTGTGTGTGGTATACGTGAGGACAATGTGTGTGTGTTTACAGTATACGTGAGGACAATGTGTGTGTGTGTTTACAGTATACGTGAGGACAGTGTGTGTGTGTTTACAGTATACGTGAGGACAGTGTGTGTGTGTGTGTGTGTGTAGTATACGTGAGGACAATGTGTGTGTGTGTGTAGTATACGTGAGGACAATGTGTGTGTGTGTGTAGTATACGTGAGGACAATGTGTGTGTGTTTACAGTATACGTGAGGACAATGTGTGTGTGTGTGTGTTTACAGTATACGTGAGGACAATGTGTGTGTTACAGTATACGTGAGGACAATGTGTGTGTGTGTTTACAGTATACGTGAGGACAATGTGTGTGTGTTTATAGTATAGGTGAGGACAATGTGTGTATGTGTGTGTGTGTGTGTCTGTATCTGTGTGTGTGTGTTTAAAGCATACGTGAGGACAGTGTGTGTGTGTTTAAAGTATAGGTGAGGACAATGTGTGTGTGTGTTTACAGTATACGTGAGGACAATGTGTGTGTTACAGTATACGTGAGGACAGTGTGTGTGTGTGTCTGTGTGTGTGTTTAAAGTGTACGTGAGGACAATGTGTGTGTGTGTGTGTGTGTGTGTGTCTGTATCTGTGTGTGTGTTTAAAGTATACATAAGGACAGTGTTTAAGTAAGTAATTTATTTAATATAGCACCTTTCACACACAGTCACAAAGTGCTTCACACAAAAAACATTTGATTAAAATACAATAGAATCCAAAACAGAGAAAATCAAGCAATAACAAATGCAATTCCAATGAGGATTAAAAGAATAAAACCCAAAATTACAAACATTAGACAAAAGCCAGTTGAAACAAGTATGTTTTCAGTTGTTTTCTAAAAGCGTCAACCGAGACTGCAGAACGTTGGTTAACAGGAAGGGCGATCCAGAGGGTCGGAGCTACCACTTCAAAGGAACGATCACCTTTAGTCTTTAAACGAGTGCGTGGGACAACCAGTAGTCCCTGGTTAGAAGATCTGAGACCTGTTAGTGATGTACGGATGGAGCAGGTCAGAGATATAAATAGGCGCCTGTCCATGCAATGCTTTATATGTAAGAACTAGAACCTTAAATTGTATCCTAAACTTTATTGGAAGCCGATGTAACATGGATAACACAGGGGTGATGTGTGACATTCTGGTGGTCCTGGTCAACAGCCTGGCAGCAGAATTCTGCACTAGTTGCAGACGTTCCTGGGATGACTTGCTAAGACAAGTGAAAATGGAGTTGCAGTAATCAAGCCGTGATGAAACAAAACCATGAATGATCATCTCAAGTTCACCTTGCGAAACCACGGTTGTGTGTGATAAAAATGTACGTGAGGACAGTGTGTGTGTTTAGAGCAGTGGTTCTCAACAAGTGGGGCCCGCGGACACTCTCCTGGGGGGGCGCGAGTAGGCTACAGGATGGGAGGGGAAAAAAAAAATAAATCACGTAATGTAACTACACGTCGCTCGGTCGTGGCTGGGTAGCGTTGCATTTCCTCCCCAACTCATTTCCTGGTTCTCCTTCTCCATAAACAACATGAACTCAAGGAGATAATTAACTTCTCCTGCTCCAGATTTCACACCGTGGTCAGAAAGAACAGAGGAGACACTTTGTTCCTCTCACTATGACTCTAGAGTCGGTACTCGCTCTAAAGCTAAACGCCGTCACTCTCTCACTTCTCCCTCTAACACACACACACACACACACACACACACACACACACACACACACATATATGCCGGTTCACGCACACACCAGTGCACAAGTATAAACATCAGGCCACTTATGTAGGCTATGGAGAAAGCTCTGTGTGGAGCCTCCGCACAACTGTAAAACAAGTCATCCTCCTGGCGACTTTTTTTGTCAAAAGTGACCAGCGACAAATCTAGCGACTTTTACTGGTGTTATTGGAGACTTTTGTGGTGTTTGGAAACTCGAAAACACGTATCACTCTGCAGTTATGTCGTTATTATTCGTCAGTCGCCAGTATTGTCCAGCGAGCACGCAAGGTATTTCTTTCCTGTAGCCGCCTTCTGTTCTGTGACAGGAGCAGCGGAGCAGCCTCTCCCCTCTCTCCTCATGTGCAGCAGCTCTGTGCACAGTGTGCAGGTAGTTAGAAGGGGAGGGGGGGGACAGGGTGTGCGGGGGCCGGTGTAGGTAGGAGAGACAGCGGGACGCGACGGGAGAAAGACTCCGCTGAGCTGGCCTGGCCCTGGGCAAGCCAGCCTTCTTTGAGAATTCTTTATCGATCTTTTTCCCTCCCTTTGTAGAATAACATTTTTTTACTTCAAAGATCGGCTACCTAAGTAATAATTATAAGGTAAAATAAATTCATGTATTGAATTTGTGATTATTTGGCTAAAGAGTTCTATTTCTTTTTATCTACCTTGCTGACAAAACCACTAAGCTTTATACAAATGATTGCGTAATGACGTCAAAAATATGCAAATGAGCGTATGACGTCATCAAACGACTTAGTGACTTGGACCTGGTGCTAGCGACTTTCATTGGAAAAGAGTTGGCAACACTGCTCACAGGTGGTCAGTCTCTCAGTAGCCTCGCGCAGCAGTCCCAGCCTGGGACACCACTCCGCGTCCAGGCTGCACACACACACACACACACACACACATCGTTACATCATAGCCTCAACTTATTGAAAACACAACTAATCCACATCCAAATTATTTCAAAACCAAACAAAAATAGAGAGATTTCTAGTGAGGACCAACAAGGCAACCGACGCACCACCAGCTGCAAAAAAGCTTTGAAGGTACATTGAAGCATACCTGGCTCAGGTCTCACATTAACATCACCTACCTGCAAGCTTCTGTCAAAAATGCAGATGATATGCCTACTATTAGGACTAGTAATAATAACAGTAATAAAGCATGAATTCATATCAGAGGTCTGGTGCCAAATCCCAATTATAGCAATAGCCTAGTAATGATAATAGGCCTACTACTACTCATGATAATAATAATAATAATAATAATAATAATAATAATAATAATAATAATAATAATAATAATAATAATGCCTGCAAGCTCACATTAGAAGTCTGGTGCTACTGCCAATTATAACAATAGCCTAGTAATGATAATAGGCCTACCTACCGCTGATGATGATGATGATAATAATAATAATAATAATAATAATAATAATAGTGTGGGCCTAAAAATAATAGCCTGTGTAGAGTTTGAATATGGGCAGTTTCACAAACATTGATGGCCAACTGCACATTTTCTCCGATGTTGTCAGAAGCTCCAGTCTGACGGGACAGCCAACTGGTGCCGGCCAGGATCGCCTCCCTGCTGGCAGGCCAGTGATGCTCACAGACACCGCTGTCAGCTGGAAGTCTCTCAATAGAATCATGGACAAGTTTATTTCCTGAAATATGGCTCGTTTTCCGTTTGAACACATTGTCATCAATATTAACAAGGTTTAAAATGACCCATTTTTCAAATTTGGATATGGTTTCAAAATCGGAAATCAAATGAACGAAAAAGTACACAGGCTGTACAAAAGGGAGTCAATCAGGAGTGATTGTTGTGAGTATGTGTCGGAGAATAGCGCGGACAAGCACCTCACACTGACGCACCACCCGGAGAAAGAAGTGAGAGAAAGAAAAAGGAGAGGTCGCAGTTCGGACGATGACTACCCGGTTGAGATTGTGTGTGTGTGTGTGTGTGTGTGTGTGTGTGTGTCCTCGAGATCTGACAACACACAAACACACGTAGCAGAGCTACCCACACCCATGTTTGTACTGTTGCTTAATTAAATAAAACATCAGAAGAGAGAAGTTGTCTCCGTCCGTGTTTTAAACAGACACACCTGGGGCGAAGTTGGAAACCAGAATCATCTTTAAATCCAGTCCTAATCTAGTCCTCACTAACACGGGCCCAATTATAGTATCTAAATGAAAACTTCACTGTTGTTGCATGAAATGTGGTTTGTGTTTAGCCTACATCATCAGTTTCTATCATGTGAAATAAGAGGATAAGCCAGCCTGGTGGCCAAGCTGCAGACAGATGCTCCTCAACAGTGAGCTCCCCAGCAGTCAGCTCCCCCTGCTGTTCATAAGGTGCCTCTGCACCCCTTTAGTTTCAGACCCCCCCACCAGCCTTTGGGCCACGCCTCCTCATTTACATTGACATGTGTCAAGTCCAAATGAAAAGCCAATGTTAAATGTAAATTCAAAAGCCAAATATTAAATCCAAATGAAAATCCAATGTTAAATTTAAATTCAAAAGCCAAAATTTAAGTCCAAATGGAAAAGCCAATGTTAAATTTAAATTCAAAAGCCAAATATTAAATCCAAATGGAAAAGCCAAATGGAAAATTTAAAACAAATAATAATATTTTTAATTTGATCTCGCTTTGTTTTCTCTTTGGACTTTCAATTTCTCTTTGGACTTTCAATTTGAATTATGAATAAATATTTCCTCCATACCACCCTGCCACCGGGCATTACAAGTTTCAAATCATTTTACTTAATTTATCTCCCTACTCAGGTCTTCAGTGTGGGTTCAAGTTGAGACGTGATCAGCCTCCTGAAGAAAGCCGTGAAGAAGTACGGGGTGAGACAGAAACATTAACACTTTAGTTTTGTAATTCAGATCTACAGTAAATAAATCAGTTGTGTTCACACACACACCTCCTTGAATCATTTTACTTAATTTATCTCCCTACTCAGGTCTTCAGTCACTTTGCCGTGAGACGTTGAGACGTAGTCAGTGTGAAGAAGCGTGGAGTGAGACACAAACATCAAATATGGATTGGCCTTGCAAAATCTGTAAATTTGTGACCCGTACTAAAGACGAGATGTTGAAAAATTATAGGTTACGTCATATCCGCGGTGGGCAACCTCTGCCATGTCCTTACCTGGATTGTTTTTGTTCATTTAAATCATGGGGTAGCCTAAAATCACATATATCAAGGAAACACTCAACTCACTCAACAAGAGTGAGAACCTCTGAAATACTCAGTTTCTGTTGCCAGTTCTGTAATGTAGACACATTGTCCACCGAAAAAGAGTATTTTGAACACCTTCGTCAACATTTGAAAAAGCAAGAAACTGTCACCTGTGTTTTCAAAAATTGCAATTTCAAAACTAATATCTATGGAACCTTTGCTTCGCAAAGAAATCGCAAGCATACTCCCCACTCATTAGATGAGTTCAAAGACGACGTGATAAAGAGGTATGAAAACCCTTCACAAGCAGATCAATGCAGGGATGGAGTTAATCAGGAGGGTGAGCAGTCTGATATTGATGAGATTAGAGATGATGATGTAAGAGTACTGCCAAAGTTGATTGAAAGAAGCTTGGCTCATTTAATGTTGAAGTTAGAGTTCTTTTCATGTACCCAACCAATGCATTGATGAGCTTGTAGAGGAGTTGCATTTTATTTGTCATTCAGCCTCTTCACCTATCATGAAAGACATTTTACAGTCTTGCTGGACGAGGCACAACTGTGAAATTGATGAAGCCATTGTATCTGAAATGGTGAACGACATTTGTGGTGCTAACCCTATTAGTTCTGCCCTCCGTGATGGTGGTCCTCTTTCCTCTGCCTTCAAAAGAAGAAAGTATTTTAACAAACACTTTTCTGTCATTGAACCGATTGAAAATGTTCTTAGTAGAGAGAGCAGCTTCCAGTATGTCCCCATTCTAAAGTCATTACTTCAGGTTTTTAGTAAGAAAGATATACAGGACCTGATCTTGAGTGAGGCAGAAGCTCAGAGAACTGTGTACAAGTCATTTCATGACGGCACCTTTTACAAAACCAATGAGCTGTTCTCAGGAAGTGACCTTACCATTGCGCTCAATCTCTATGTGGATGACTTTGAGATATGCAATCCTCTTGGTACATCCAGGAAAAAAACACAAAATCACAGCTGTGTATTGGGTGTTAGCTGATGTCCCCTCATTGCTCAGATCTGAACTAAACTCAATCTTCTTAGCGATTCTGTGCAAGGCTGAGGATGTGAAGAGATTTGGTTACAGTGCTGTGTTGGAGCCACTGCTCAAAGATCTTGTGTACTTAGAGGAGGAAGGACTGTATGTTCCTGCATTGGGCAGAAGAGTCAAAGGCACAGTGTTTAGTGTGGTTGCAGACAATCTCGGTGCCCATTCTATGGGGGGATTTGTTGAGAGCCTTTCCAGTTCATACGTCTGCAGATTTTGTCTAGGTGAAAAGTCACAGTTTCAAGATGGAGAAGTGAGAACACGGGCATTCCCACCCAGAACGAAAGAACAACACACACTGCATATTCAGGCTGTACAGGAGAATGATAGTTTGATGCATTTGTATGGAGTGAAGAGACAGTGTGCACTGACAGCAAAACTGAAATATTTTGATGTTTTGTCTGGGTATCCGCCTGATGTGTTGCATGATCTATTTGAAGGTATAGTGCCTCTAGAAATAGCACTGTGCCTCAGAGTGTTCATTCAGAATAAATACTTTACTCTTGAAGAGCTGAACAAATGCATCAAAGAGTTTCCCTATAAATGGTCAGACAAAACCGATGCACCACAGCCTGTCTCTGTAAACTTTGCCACACGGAAAATGCCCACGAGAACTGGACTTTGCTGCGACTCCTGCCACTCATGGTTGGATCGAAAATCCCTGAAGGTGACCCAGCATGGGAAGTGCTTCTTGTGCTCAGAGACATTGTTGAGCTTGTTGTAAACCAAGTCCACACAGAGAAGACCATTTGCTTCCTGGATAGTAAGATATCTGAGCATAAACACAGGTTTCTCATGGTTTTCCCAGAGCAACGCCTCATCCCAAAACACCATTTCCTGGAACATTATCCAGAACTGATCAGGGCTTATGGTCCTCTTGTGTCATTGTGGACAATGCGGTTTGAGGCAAAGCACAGCTTTTTTAAGCGTGTTGTCAGACATGGTGCTCTTAATTGGTGCTCATTATTATTATAACAAATGCTCTTAACATTATTCACCATTTAGCTGTTACTAAAAATGACTGAAACATGTCAAACATTTTGTGTACAGGATGCATAATGTCACAACCGACTCAACTCCGAGTGATCCTTGCGGATCATGATGTCCGTAAAGTTGTACTACCATCTGGAATCCCTGAGACAGTGGATGACCTTCACTCAGTGATTCGTGATGCATTTTCCATTGACAGAGACTTCAGTCTTCACTATAAAGATGTTGATTTTGGTGAGTTTTTCACCCTTTTTTCTACAACTGACCTCAAGGATAAGGACACAACCAAAGTTGTGTTTCTCCAGGACCAGGAGCCTGCAATAACTTTAACCTTAACTGATGTGACCAACACTGATGTGACCAACATGACTGATCAGCCATGTGAGGAGCACCATGTTGACGACACTGCATCTGTGTCAACCGATGACACACTGATTCTCTCATCTGAAGATAATCCAGGCCACCGTTCCCAGCGCTGGCCCGCTCAGTTTTCAATTCCCAGCTTTTCTGGCCTCACAGAGATCCAAATTCAGTCAGCCAATGAGCACTTCAAAAAGTATGGGACTCTTCTCACTACAAAAGATTTAATTCCACTACTCCCAGATATCCTTGGAAAACTAGCGGAGGCTATTTATGAGTACACGGCTTATCCATCTAGTCTGCAGATCAGTGAGGTTGCAGAGGCCCTCATTCAAAAGCATCCCTGCCTCAAAGAACCAGGTTCCTTTAATGGTCCTATGGATGGGCGCAGCGCCTAAAATATAAGATGAACAACTTCAGAAGCAAACTTCGAGGTCTCGGCTGCCCTGAAGTTGAGGTGAACTCACTCAAGAGAAAACAAACACATGACCAGTATCCGGCAAAGAATCTGAAAAAACAAAGAAGGCTGAGGTAAACTACCTACCCCCTCATGCTCAAGGTGAAACTACTGCAAGTTTGGAAAAAGAGAGAGTGGAGCTCCTAAGTGAAATGATGAAAAGGGACAACTCCAAGGTGGTAGCTCAGAAAATGGCCAAGACATTCAGCCTTCATCGGGAGGAAATAGTGAAAGAGGTCCCTGCCATCAGTGACTGCATGAAGCGCTGGCCTGCGCTTTTTACTGAAGCACAGGTAAGATTATAAAATGTTTATCAAACCATTATTTTTGTACTGTGGATTGATACAATGTGGATACATGTCCACAAATTGAAATAAATAAATGCATGTAAAAATACAGAAATAGCCTTTTTCATTTCCAAAATGTACTTGTTTTTTCACGTTTAAATATTTATTTCTGCATTTTTATTTGTTTATTTATACTTATGTCATGTTTGGTCCTTCATACTGGTGTGCCCTGCAGATAAGTGAAGAATTCAAGAGGATAACAACAGTTAGCCTTGAAGCGACCTTTCTGGCCAAGCTTGACCAATGCACCCCAAAATTGATGGCCTTGACCCAATCAAAAGGAGGAGCTGCGGGCCTTAAGATAAGGCACATTAAGGACATGCTTCTTGAGGTATAATGACTAACTTTATTATGAATAGACCTCTATTTTACATATATGTTTCTGCCTCACTGTTTCATGTCAATTGTCAAAATGGCTGCTATGAACAAGGTCAATTGCATATTTGCAGAATTTTCACAATTGCAGGCAGATTCAGGATTGAATGGGAGAGGAATAGGGTGCACATGTGGGTGCACAGATCAATGAGTATAAAACATAGCCCGACCAAATTACACACATAGACGAGACTTGTGGCTACATGTTGACGTTTTAATGGAGTCTGTAGCTAAAAGTATGCAGGAATAATGTATATATTTTGAAAAGCCTGAAAAATTGTATAATAATAAAAAGAAACTATAAAGGATACAATAACAATAGGGTCCTTGCCTCCAGGCAAGGGCTGGTGTCCTTGCCCTCTTGCCTTTCGGCTCGGTCCCTAACTAACACTCTTTTTTTTTTTTAAATTGTCATGATATGGGTTACACTTGAATCTGATTTTTATTGAACACCTGATCGATTTTTTCCATAAATCAGGACAACACAGTTGAAAGGCGGAGAGAAATTGCCATTCGCTGCCTCATAGTCTATCTTGGAGAGAAGGAGGAGCACCTTTTCAAACAGTACCGTGTAAGTAATTGAGTACGCTTTTAATTTTTAATTTAGTTTGAACTGCATGTCTCTGTAGCCTTCCTACATGGAGATATGGCCGTTTCAATCCCGTGCACTAGCCTCCTGTGTGCTAGGCGTTGAAGTACATGGTCACCCTGCATTCCCTTATGTAGCTAACACCTTTTAATTTCTTCTGCAAGGATGAGGAGGAGCTTGACGCAGACCTTGCGATGCAAGTGATGAAGATTGCCATCATCGGTGATGGGCGTGCTGATGGGAGTAATCTATGCTCTTAACCTTAGCTATCCCAAGCAGTTGAAATTTACCTTTGAGGCTTTCCAGAAGCTATGCCTTGAGCTCGATGGACAAAAAGCAAGCTCTAAAGTAATGAATCTCAAGTATGGTATTTTCTAGAGAGGACTTGATTGACCTTGCGTGAGGGAGATACACACACACACACACACACACACACACACACACACAGACAGACAGACAGACTTTTTTTGTTTCTGTGATAGTATGAATACCTACTGAGTGAAGTCCAAATCAGTTTTAGTTATCAGCATAGAAAAGGATCTCTCTGTTCTCTGAGGGTGTTAGTGTATTTTGAACTTTATATGCAGTGCCTTCTTTTGCTGGATATTTTTTCCTGGAGTTAGTCAGGAGTGTGAGCAGTCTGATATTGATGAGAGAAGAGATGATGATGTGAGTACTTTCAAAGTTCATTGAAAGAAGCTTAGCTCATTTGATGTTGAAATTAGTGCCTTTAATGTACAGCCACCTGTCTTTTGTTTTGGATAATTTTCATGTGTACAAGTCAAAGGATGGAGATTCATGCACAGGGTTTTACTTCATTTTATAACACTGTTCCTCCTCATAAAGCTTCTGAGTACATGTTTTGTGTCTTACGAGAATGTAGCCTACAAATGCACTGTTTGCACTTTTAAGGATTTAGTGCTACTGTTAATTTTAATAAATGGTTCTAATTAATATGAATATTACTGTCTGAATTTCTGTTCTTTTTGAGCACCCATAGCTGCTGTCCGGTTGCCAGGTTTTGACATCCCCCCCCTCATGCCTCTAAATACTCCTAGCAACCTTTCAGAAGGTGTTTGTTATCTTCTTGCTGTTTTCCCTCAGGCACCCTCAAACAAACACAAACACACACACACCATCCTCATCTTCCTCAGATTGTGTTGTAATCATTTGATTTGAACTGCTTCTTGCCTCACAGAGACAGCAAGGCTCTGTAGCTACACCTAATTTCTGGGGGATTCCTGCTGAGCTTGGCTAAATAATTTTTCTCAAGGTCATGACAGAAGAGCAGACACAGCACATGGTAAGCCTGAATATCATTTGGAACAAAGTCTGATCATTAATGGTGTCTGTTTATATTTTAAAAATTGAAGTCCTCTCTGAAGTCCTTATTGTCCCATCAAATCTCCAACTCTCTTAGACAAAGACCCAACTGTCTTCATGAGGCATTGCATCACAATAGCCTGTGTTTCCCAGGAGGCTAAGTGGCTCAAAACTCCAACCTTGGTTGTTTTGTGGGCGGGAGGAGCCTGCAACCAAGGTTGGAGTTTTGAGCAACTTAGCCTCCTGGGAAACACAGGAAAATGTCCTTATTATAGGACAGGGCTCAACTCAACTCTTACAGAGATCAACTTAATTATTAAGTTTGTGTTACTTAGAAATGTGTTTTTATTGTGGACAAAAAGCTTCTCCACCTAACTTAAAACATTATCTTGGATCAACTTAAATACTTGCATTCATGTTGACAATTATTAAGTTCATGTTACTTAGAAATGTGTTTTATTGTGGCCTAAAAGGTAATTCACCATACTCAAAACATTGCTTTGAATTAATGTAATTCTGCCAGCAGTCTTAAAAATTCTAGTGGAAAACGTTAATGTTTTTTTTTGTTGACCCAATGTTTTATTTTTTAGAGTGCAGAGTTGATGAAACTGGATTTTCCAGCTCCAGCTGGTCCATGAAGGAGAATCCTGAGCTGCTGGCCGTCAGTCTGAGGTTTATAGTCCTTCACATACTGCAGATCACTTCTGTCTCTGCTCAGGAAAAGAAACATACATTACAGTATGTTAGACTTTAACAACACAGACAACACATGTAAATTACTCAGGATGTACCATATATCAACTGATACATTCATTTGCAAACTTATTAGTATATTGTTCTAATAATAATAAAATGATAGGTGATGAATAGAGCCTATAATACCGACCTCAACCTTATGCACTAAAAGTATCATAGCTGTCCCCCAACCCTTTAAATTTCTTTATTAATGCAACATGTCTGATTTTACAGATTATGTCAAAGCATTTCATTTGAATTCTTAGGCAAAATGCTCTATAAAAGTAGAGCTGGGCAATTAATCAGTTGTTTGAATTAATTTGAACTAGTGCAGTGCCTGTTGAAAATGTGCCTGTTTGGAACGGGCCGATTGCTTGGCCTTTGGTGTTGCTGCTTGTAGAATTTTTCAAAACCAAATTGTACCGCAAAATTACTTACAGAAGGACCCCAAACCACTTCATATGCAACTCCCCTGTATACCCTACTGCTGACTTACAGTGTAGTCTACTTCTACATCAGAGGAAGACATTGTACTACAATATTTACCTGACAGAATCAGAATGTAATCACAAAATATCACAATGACAATATGGAGTAATCACACATTAGCCTCATGGCAATGTGTTACCCACCCTGCCCGTTATGAGAGCTAATCAACACATATCTGTGTTCATCAACCACCAGAACACACACACTCAGAGAGTGTAAAAGAGTGAAAGAAAGTGAATGTGTACATGCAATTTTTCATGTTACATGCTACTGTTTCCTTTAATGCTGTCAATGTTCTCATTGTTACTGTGTTATGCTGTTTTGCTTGTGCTTTGGCAACACTACCTACAGTCATGCTAATAAAGCTACCTTGAATTGAATTGACAGAGAGAGAGACAGAGAGAGAGACGTTGTCTCGTGTGCTTTGACCGTTAACGTAGTGCTACTTTGCACATGTTTGTGGGTCTGAGGTGTATGTCACATTTTAGCTGCGAAAGCTCTGCTTCTCTCTCTCTCTCTCTCTCTCTCTCTCTCTCTCTCTCTCTCTCTCTCTCTCTGGTCCTGCTCACTGCTCCACAGTGTGAGAGGGGGAGGGGCCAGCAGCTAGAGCAGCAAAAGCCAACGTGTGCTTCTTTTGCGTTTCTAATCCAAACAACGTCAAACTTGGCACTGCACTTACTCGTGCCCATAGCAAGACACCTGTCAAGTTTGAAATCCATCGGACTAATGCGCACACACACACACACACACACACACTATTGTTTATAGATACGATTTTCACTTTAACTTGGGTAATTGCAGTAGGGTTGAGCTCCCGTAGTTTAACGTACAGTGTTGAGGATGTGTTGGTGTTTTTGTTCCAGAGCTCTGCACAAAACTTGTGAAACCTAAATGTTGGCATGTATGTGTATGTATGGTCACAAATAAGTAATTGCACAAAATGAGAAATTATAGGACCATTAATAAGTATTAAGCAAGCATGCATTAGTAATTCGAAGGAACAAATCAGTAACAAAGTTCACTTTTAGGTGCATACTTACGCCCAGTTTAGTGTCCTCCAAGGTTACTTGAAAACTTAAGAGTGTTATATGATGTTACAAGGTGGAAGGGCTGGATGGGGAGCAGGGGTTGGAGGGTCTCGAGGGGGTGGAGGGAGTGGAGGGAGTGGAGAAGGTGGACGGGGTGGACGAGGTCGATGGGGTGGAGAGGGTGGAGAGGCAGGAGAGCTGGAGCGTCCTTCCATGGCTGTGGAGGAAAATAAACAAATGAGCTAAAATTTGAACAAATTGTTAAGGTGACTAAACATCTTGGTGGAAAAGTCGTAAAGTATATGATTATGTCGATGGTAAATTACAATACAGCGTCACATTCATTATTTAACTTTCACACTTCTTAATATTGAATCAACTAAGTAAAAAGAGTTTGTTTTTTGGAAAAATTAATTGAAAATATGTTGAAGTTGATTGGACGGAGCAGATTTAAAGATAACCCAAATAATTAAAACAGTCAACAATTTTTTTTAAACTATTAGCACAAATTAAAACATTTTCCACATTTGTTTTGTTATTAAATCTTTATATTAAATCTTCATTGGACCAAGCCTCTCCTTTCTCAAAATCCTTCAAACGCAACAATACCAAGAGTGAACATAGCCAAGAGGGTTTTATGAACTGTAAAGTATTTCATGAATGAAACTCAACCAAACACAATATAATGAACTATGAAATATAAAACTATAATAACTATAGAACCTATAGAGTTCCCCAAAAAAGCAGGGTTTACCAAAAATTAAACCAAACATAAGTAGAAATTTAACTTATAACAGGCAGCATTATATTTCCTAATACTATTCTGTAAACAATGTTAAAATCATCAATACAGAAAACACAGTTTACCATTTAAACATAAGAGAACAAACTTTAGGGAAAGACTCTTACCTGCTGTTGTACTGGAAGTAAGTCAGAGGCAGAATGTGAGTTGAGGGATTATTAAGAGCAATTTATATACAACTGCCACTTTCACTTTCACTTTGACCTGCAAGTAAACAGGATCTGTCTCGATTAGAGAAGAGAGCTGTGATACCATCAACACGCCTGCTTTAAGCTGCAAAACCCCATCTATCCTCTCTGTCTCATGTTCATACAAGCAAATGTTTACTGTCAGCTAGATTTCACAACTTTTAACACAAAGTTTCTTTAAAACCATAGTAAGCTTTTAAGTACATGCACATATCCACACATTAAAATATAAGATTAAAAACAAAACATATATAACATATATAATACTTTTAACAAACTATTCTACTTAATAGAACTCAATAGATTAAGTTGTCAGTACGCTTTAAGAATGTATTCTGCCAAAGCGATCAAGAATTAATAAATGCAAGAAAGCCCACAGACTTCAAAAACAAATATACTAAAGCTATTGGTTACATATTCAAAGTAGTGCAATCACTAAACGCAAAATACTGCAAAATATTATGAAAGAGGTGGTTCTTTGAAGTTCCAGACAATGTAATGTGTGTACCATGACTGTTTAAACTATTGTCAAGATCCCCACACTGCACTGATGGCTCACTTACATTTAATGTTCTTGTCACTAATTGGCTTGATCACCGTTATTCATTTTATTCAGAGAGCAATTTAGAGCAAGCAACTCAGACTTTGCACAGTTTTTTTTAATTTCTGTCATCACAAGTAAACAAAATACTATTTAATTTCAAGTGTCAGAGTGGCAGCCATTTTTTTTAAAGATTTTTAAAAGTAAGATTGAGTTATTAAAACAGGCTAAAAAAAACTGTCTGGAACCGGCGTGTACCTAAATGAACACCTGACCAAAAAGAACGCGGACATCACCTGGCAGGCACGCACCCTACGGAAGAAAAACAAAATACAAGCCACCTGGATGAGAAATTGTAAAGTGCTGATTTGGCTAAACGGATCTTCGGAAATCGCTAAGGGAAATGAAAGACCTGGATCCATATAGACAATGACACTAATGGACACAGAACATACGATTTGCCACATGGAAGAGTCATTAATTTCATCAGACCGGGTTGTGAATGGATCTCTATGACGTCTATGACATGGAAAGGATGCAAATTGATTTTACTGAATGGAGTCAATGATGAGACTTGATAAGGATTATGCCTTTCCATTTAATGATATGGAACGTGTCGACTTTGGTGAAATTGGATCACCTACTGATGTGAGTAGTATGTCACATGAACATACACACTATGAAAACTTGAATCTAGAAACTGCTGACGTCAAAGACAATAAACTATGAAATGGAGAAAAATATTGATCCTGATAAATATTTCTACAATAACAACCGCACCTGTGAGTATTACACAGATGGACAATTTAAAAGCAAAATAATAATGAATGGTACATTGTCAATTATACACTTTAACAGAAGCCTGTATAGCAACTTCTTTAAAATGAAAGACTATTTGAAATAATTTTCAATGTTTAGTGTAATTGCAGTATCAGAGACTTGGCTTACAACTGAGAAAGAAGCAGATGTAGAACTACAGGGCTATGAGTTATTTTCAACCAATAGAGAACACAAAAACAGAGGTGGTGTTGCACTATTTGTGAACAACCAACTTAAGTGTAAAAAAAAAGTAAGGGAAATGTCAACAAAAATGGAAAATATCATGGAATGTGTTACTGTAGAAATAGAGGTGAAGAAAACAAAGAATATTTTAATAAGCTGCATCTATGTTGAAGATGTAATAGAAATTTAACTTATAACAGGCAGCATTATATTTCCTAATACTATTCTGTAAACAACGTTAAAATCATCAATACAGAAAACACAGTTTACCATTTAAACATAAGAGAGCAAACTTTAGGGAAAGACTCAACCCTACTGTTGTACTGGAAGTAAGTCAGAGGCAGAATGTGAGTTGGGGGATTATTAAGAGCAGTTTATACACAGCTGCCACTTTCACTTTCACTTGCAAGTAAACATGATCTGTCTCAGTGTGACTCATAGAGAGAACTGCAAAAACCCCATCTTTCCTCCTTCCTGTCTCATGTTCATGTTTCCTGTCAGCTAGAAGCCAAATCACAACATCCTGTGTGCAGCTCGCCCGCACAATTTTTCACAATTTTTCAAAGTTTTTTAAAACCAAAGTAAACTTTTAAGTACACCATGCACATATCCACACATTAGAATATAATACATTAGTTATAGTTAGTTTTATTAGTATTAGTTATATATATATATATATATATATATATAATACTTTTATAGAACTATTCTACTTAATAGAACTCAATAGATTAAGTTGTCACCTTCACACTTCTTAATATTGAATCAACTAAGTCACACACACACACACACACACACACACACACACACACACACGTGATGTCCTTAGCGTTGCCTTAGAAATTGAAAGAATAAAATAGTGCTTCCCATTTCTGTAGAAGCCATAAGTCCATATGAAATCAACCTTGTTTTAAGAGAAATATTGTTGCCGTCCTTTATTCTTCTGCATGAAAGGTGGCAACTCTAAATGTCCTGTGTGTGACAAGGGAGGAACACTGGTAGTCCATTTTGTACAGACTCCATTTTAAATCCGACAGAGCAGGACGAAAACAGGAAGTCTGAGGCAGGGCGAGTTTACTGTACTTTACACTAGGGGACAACCGGGGCGAAAGTAACAAAGCGATTTTCTCTGAGCCCTGACTACATTTGCATTTCAAGCTATGACAGCGCTTTCAGCACGCAGCCAGGGATGGAGCCGCAAAATATCACGTGATTCCATCATTGTTTCCCGCTGTTATGTCCTGAAAGCTGTTTTCGAGTATGGTAAGTAAATTACTGAAGCGGTACTTTTTTTCTATTTACAAGTTGTGTTTCTCGTTTCATGTGTCACAGTATTTATCAATCTACAGGTTATTTAGCGCTGTAACACATATGATCAAGTTTGCCTTGTCAGAGTTTTTCAGTGTACATGTAATTTGGGTTTAAATGTCAGGAGCTCCAGTCGGGACGAAAGTAACACTTGTTACTTTCGTCCCGACTGCTAATGAGGTGATTTTCTCTGTGTTGCAGAGTTTATTAAAACATGTTTATGTCATATTATACCAACAGAATATGCCAAGAGTGAGGGTCAGAAAGACAGACAGAGGTCTGATTCAGCCAGATGTGTATGAGAGGGCGTTTCTGGACATATCTGTAAGACACATTAGTCTTAGGGCAGCTGCAAAGTCGCATGGCATATGCCAGCTCTGGTCACATGAGGCATGCACTGAGGGTGCAGAACATTATATCTGTCACCACTGTGACAATGAGTAGGCTGATGCCTTTTTTATGTTCCTTTTTGTTTGTTTACATAAGTCAGGTTTCCCATCAAAGTTATGGTGGCATTCCTTTGCTGTTTTTGTTTCTAGGTTTCACTAGAGGAACATTGAGGAACAGCTGATTTCGGTATGTCACCCTCACATTTTATCCCTCACATTTAGGTTAGCCATACCTTAGCTTTTCCACCTCCACCTATGAATTTTTATTTATTTGATTTTATTTATTTTTATTGTTTCCATCCAGATGTTTTTATGCACATTTTGAATTTACGCATAAACATGACTACTGTTAGATTATTTTGAGATTTTATGCTAATTTAGTTTAATTTTCATATTGTTCATATTGTTGAATGTTTTATAAAATGGATTGACATTGCCAATAAAAATATTTTAAACAAATCAAGTTTTTACTCTGTTATATTTGAAATATTTGATGAAACTGAAATTTTAAATGAAAATGTAATTTAATATTTTTTTTTTTTTGTAAAGATAAAGGACAGAATATGTTTGCAGTTACATATTAACAAAGTTATAGTCAGATATATTTAATGAAAACAAGAGTAACACAAAAAATCTAGCTTGTATTGTTGTGTTACTTTCGTCCCTACTGATGGGGTCGAAAGTAACAATGTGCAACTTATGTTCAAAGTGAAATTATACTGAAGTCATTCGACATTTGTACAAAATACCACCTGGTATTGATAGACCACACTTGTGGGTTATTGACCACAGCAAAAATATATCTCCGTCTAAAACAATATCTTTTAAAAATATGTTTTTCTGAAAAATGGTACTTTCGCCCCTGCTCTCCCCCTTCCAGATTTGGTAAAACTTGTGATTTGGAGGGAGGAGGACTTAGCAGAGTCTCCAGCGTCCACCTCTCTGTCCTTGAAGAGTGACTTTTCCAAAGAGGAATCTCCTTTCTTCAGTAACAAACCAGGACCCTCAGACACAAAGTAAGAGTCTGTTTCTGTTGTAAACTCATCTGTACAAGATTCTGATATGTGTTATCTGATAATCTGCACTACAACTTTGTTCTTTTAAAGTAAAATGTCTTTATTTTATTCAGTCACTTTTAGTTAGACCCAGCAGCAGTGGGTCAGCGACCGCTAACGTTAGACCCAGCAGCAGTGGGTCAGCGGAGGTTAAACTCTGCAATTAATCCGTGGTGCACATGTATACCTGAACTGTGGGGGTCCATTACACTGTAGGCTATATTCAACATCACTGATAGCCTAATTTTTTATCAATAGAATGTAGAAAACATTACACTTCACAACGTTTTGTATTCATAACATGATTGTGTTATTGTACAATTTAGCAGTAGGCCTAAAAGTAGTAGCCTCTGTAAGTTAATCCTACATTTTTCAACTTGGGAGCAAAACGTGCTCCATGGGGGAAAAAGTGACCATAAAGCCTTGTTCATGCTAATTAAACAACTGTGTTGTCATCCGGCCCATGTCCCAGATGTGAAAGCAGCCTTACTGGACTACTAAATATAATAATAATTGTATTTTTAATTGTTAGCTGCCACCAGAATTGTGTGATTTCCTTGCCATAAATATAGACGTTTTACCATAAATTGGTGCCTAAAAATGTATCAGAATGCAGGAATTGAAGTCTTTTACCCTCAAGATTTACTGGGGGAAGACTCCCAGACCCCACCTGCTTTATGTTTTCCCCCAAAGGCCAATTCTGAGCAAAAAACCCTGAAGTATATTCACAGACCAGGGCTCCAGACTGTTAAAGGGTTGCATTTTGCGACCAAAATTTGAGAGTATGCGACTGAATTTTACCTCCAGTCGCACATGTGCGACCAGAAAATTTGCCCCCTTTTTTCGGTACCTGAGAGCGCGTATGTCAGGGTTTTGGTATTTTGTGGTGTGTATTATTTTTGTAGTCGGTTTCTGTTCTCTATTGTGCTTGTTTCCTGTTTTATTTTGTAGTCTGTCTTGTCTCCCTTGTCTTGTCTAGCTTTCTTCCTGTCTTTGTTTGTTTCCCGCCTTTTTTGATTTGTTCCACCTGTTGTGTCACCTGCCTCTCGTTCCCTCGTTACCTTGTGTATTTAGCCTCTCTGTTTTCCCTTGTCTCTCGTCGGATCATTGTATGTGTTTTGTGTCGCTTGTTTTGTGTCTGGTTTCTGTTCCTGTCAGTACGTCGTAGCCTGTTCAGTTGTTTCTGCCTGCTCCATTTTTGGACCGCCTTTGGTTTGCTCCTTTTTGTATTTAATAAATCCTCGTGCTCATTACTCCTTCGCCTGCTCTCTGCATTTGGGTCCACCATCCTCGCTAACCATGACAGAATGATCCGACCAACTATGGACCCAGCAGAATTCAAGCCAGTTTTTCATCCACTGGACTCGGATGGAAAACTTTTGATTGGGTTTTACCGCTCCCTCCATGAGGAGGACCCCGCCTTCGCTAGGCACCTTATGGAGGTACGTTGGCAGGCCACAGCACAGGAGTTTCGCCTCCCCGTCTCCATGCCTGTTTTTTGTCCTGAGCCTGAGTTGACCTGTGTTCCTGAGCCTGAGCTGACGTGCAACCCTTCTGTTCCCGAGCTGACGTGCAACCCTTCTGTTCCCGAGCTGACGTGCAACCCTTCTGTTCCCGGGCTGGCGTGCAGCTCTCCTGACCCTGGGTTGACGTGCAGCTCTCCTGATTCCGGGTGGACGTGCAGCTCTCCTGACTCCGGGCTGACGTGCAGCTCTCCTGAATTCAAGCTAGCTAGCAACCTCCCTGAGCCCCGGCTAGCTAGTAACCTTCCTAAATCCAGGCTAGCTAGCAAACCCCCTGAATCCAGGCTAGCTAGCAACTTTCTTGAGTCCCGGCTAGCTAGTAGCCTTCCTGAGCCCAGGCTAGCTAGCAGGCCCCCTAAATTCAGGCTAGCTAGCAACCCCCCTGAAACAAGGCTAGCTAGCAGCCTCTCTGAGCCCCGGCTAGCTAGTAGCCTTCCTGAGCCCAGGCTAGTTAGCAGCTCTTCTGAATCCAGGCTAGCTAGCAGCCTTCTTGAGCCCCGGCTGGCTAGCAGGCCCCCTAAATTCAGGCTAGCTAGCAACCCCCCTGAAACAAGGCTAGCTAGCAGCCTCTCTGAGCCCCGGCTAGCTAGCAGCCTTCCTGATCCCAGGCTAGCTAGTAGCCTTCCTGAGCCACAGCTAGTTAGCAACTCCCCTGATTCCCTGCGAGCTAGCAAACCCCCTGAATTCAAGCTAGCTAGCAACCTTCCTGAGCCCAGGCTAGTTAGCAGCTCTTCTGAATCCAGGCTAGCTAGCAGCCTTCTTGAGCCCCGGCTGGCTAGCAGCCCCCTTGTGCCCAAGCTAGCTAGCAGCCCTCCTGAGTCCAGGCTAGTTAGCACTCTCCCAGATCCCAGGCTTGCTAGCAGCCTTCCTAGCTTCCCCGAGCTTCCTAGTGTTCCCGAGTTTCCTAGAGTTCCCGAGTTTCCTAATGTTTCCGAGTTTCCTAGTATCCCCAAGCTGCCCAGTTTCCCAGCACTGCGCAGCCTTCCAGAACCGCCGCTGACGTGCAGCCTTCCAGAACCGCCGCTGACGTGCAGCCTTCCAGAACCGCCGCTGACGTGCAGCCGCCCAGAACCGCCGCTGACGTGCAGTCTTCAAGAGTCGTCGATGACCGCTCTTCAAGAATCTACGATGACCGCTCTGCTAGAGTCCTCCAGTCGTCCAGAGTCTCCGATGACCGCTCTGCTAGAGTCTTCCAGTCGTCCAGAGTCTTCGATGACCACTCTCCCAGAGTCCATGTCGACAGCTCTCCCAGAGTCCACGTCTACGGGCAAGCCAGAGGCCTTGCCGGTCTCCGGCGTCCCAGAGACTGTCCCTGAGGCGTTGTTGGTCTCTGGAGTCCCAGAGACCTCCCTAGTGACTTTGCCTTTGTTCTGCCCCCATGAGACTTTGCCTGTGGCGGTCAGGCCGACTCCTGCCCCTCGTGTCCTGTCGGCGGTCAGGCCGACTCCTGCCCCTCATGTCCTCTCGGCGGGCAGGCCAACTCCTGCTCCCCGTGTGTTGTCGGCGGTTCGGCCGACTCCTGCTCCCCGTGTTTTGTCGGTGGTCCGGCCGACTAATGCTCCAGTTACCCTGTCGGCGGAGTTGCCGACTCCTGACCCTGTTGTCTTGTTGTCTGTTACTGATCCTGTTACCTTGTTGGCAGACACTGACCCAGCTGACCCGTCGCCTGTCTCCAGCCCAGCTGACCCGTCGCCTGTCTCCAGCCCAGCTGACCCGTCGCCTGTCTCCAGCCCAGCTGACCCGTCGCCTGTCTCCAGCCCAGCTGACCCGTTGCCTGTCCCCAGCCCAGCTGACCCGTTGCCTGTCCCCAGCCCAGCTGACCCGTCGCCTGTGTCCAGCCCAGCTGCCCCTTCATCTGCTGAGCCTGTCTGGCCACCAGAGGGGATTCGCCTTCGCCGCCGGTCTTCAGAAGGAATTCGCCCTCGCAGACGGCCTCCAGAAGGATTCTGCTTTCGCTGTCGCCCTCCAGAGGGGTTTCGCCTTCGTCGCCGTCCTTCAGAGAGGCTTCGCCTTCGCCGCCAGTCATCTCGGTGCCCTCGACATCCTGTACGGCCACCAGAGAGATTCTGCCTTCGTCGCCGGTGGCCAGAAGGGTTCTGCCTTCGTCGCAGGCCGCCTGAAGGTTTCTGCCTTCGATTCTGCTCTCTGCCCCCTGTTGCCGAGGCCTCTCTGCCCCCTGTTGCCGAGGCCTCTCTGCCCCCTGTTGCCAGTGACTCTCTGCTCCCTGTTGCCGAGGCCTCTCTGTTCCCTGTTGCCGAGGCCTCTCTGTCCCTGTCCCGGGGCCTTCCTATTCCCTGTCCCGAGTGGTCTCTCCATTCCCTGGCCCCACTTGACTTGTTTGCTGACCTGTTTGGCCCTCCTCCGGTCCCCCTCCGCCCTCCCTGGGTTGTCTTTTTGTTCTGTTTTTGGGCCATCTGGGATCTGTCCCTTGTGGGGGGGTACTGTCAGGGTTTTGGTATTTTGTGGTGTGTATTATTTTTGTAGTCGGTTTCTGTTCTCTATTGTGCTTGTTTCCTGTTTTATTTTGTAGTCTGTCTTGTCTCCCTTGTCTTGTCTAGCTTTCTTCCTGTCTTTGTTTGTTTCCCGCCTTTTTTGATTTGTTCCACCTGTTGTGTCACCTGCCTCTCGTTCCCTCGTTACCTTGTGTATTTAGCCTCTCTGTTTTCCCTTGTCTCTCGTCGGATCATTGTATGTGTTTTGTGTCGCTTGTTTTGTGTCTGGTTTCTGTTCCTGTCAGTACGTCGTAGCCTGTTCAGTTGTTTCTGCCTGCTCCATTTTTGGACCGCCTTTGGTTTGCTCCTTTTTGTATTTAATAAATCCTCGTGCTCATTACTCCTTCGCCTGCTCTCTGCATTTGGGTCCACCATCCTCGCTAACCATGACAGCGTAAGCTCAAGCTTATCTGTCCTCTCTGAAAATTGACAGAGATAGATGAGGATAAAGGAGAAATAACAAGGCTACGATAAGAGCAACATGCAGACTTGAGCCTGAGACACGTTCACTCACGCTGCAGCCATCAAGATTGATTTATCTATTATCGTCTATATATATATATATATATATATATATATTTATATTGCTTTATTAAAAATAAAGTTGTCCTCTGCAGAGGGGGGGTGGTGGTGGGGAAAAATGAAAAAACATAGCCTACATGACTCTCTTTTACAAGCGGGTCAGCGGACCGGTAACGTTAGACCCAGCAGCAGTGGTTTTTCTGTAGTGATGATTTTGACGTTGTTTATAGAATAGTATTAGGAAAATATAATGTTGCCTGTTATAGGTTAAATTTCTACTTATGTTTGGTTTAACTTCAGGTAAACCCTGTTTAGGGGAACTATATAGGTTCTATAGTTATTATAGTTTTATATTCTACTTCGTTTAAGAATGCTTGATTCTGATTGGCTGGGAGGAGGGCATTAACCCGGCAGGTTGCCCGCTGACTGAGCACAGCGTCATCAAATAGTAGATCAATACGCCGCTTGTATTTTTTTTCTATTACAGAAATTTCAAACATGAGGTCCATTGTAAAAATAAACCTTGTTTAAAAAAGTTCCTAAAATGTGTCGGAAATCTATCAGAAGGTCAGTCGATACATAGTTTTGCAAGCGAGATACAATGTAGCAACTACGTTATTAAACTAACGTTAGTGATCAGATGCAGCCTTGTGTGGTTGCTATAGAAACTAATTAATGTTAGCTACAGTTGAGCTAACGTTATTCGCCGTAGTTCTAAACATTACAGTGTGTTAAAAATGGACAAATTCATTGTCAATTTTAATATATTTGGAGTAGGGAAGACATTTGAGGACTGGTTAAAGAGCGACGAGGACGACGGAATGACAACAGAAAAAGACAAGGCCCAGGGTCCCGTTAACGAGATCTGACAGATGAGGAGCTGCGTACAACTGAAGACGGGGCCCTTGAATCAAACATGAAAAAGGCAACTGCCTTTGCTATCAAGGTTTTCACCGAGTGGAAGAGCCACCAGAAGGATAGACTGTGTTTGTTGTTGTTGATTGATACGTGTTCACGAGACGTTTTTGCCGTTTTTTACATGGTGGCCAGCACGAAAATGTGAAGTAATGTATTTCAATGGGAAGCATATTTTGTGGTCACGGCACGAAAATAGCAGGGAGTAGTATAAAGAGCCGAAAATCCGCGTAGGGAGGTTGGTCTGGGTGGTGGATGGGTCAAACAACCCAGGACTTTCACCCGGGCGAGCGGGGATGGCGTCCCGTTTGTGGCGCTTTGTTTCCCGGGGATGGCGTCCCTGTGTGTGGCGTTTTGTCCCGCGTGTTACTGTGGCGCGTCTCCCGGCGTGTAAGGCGCCCTTTCCCCGTAAGGTTTTTCCTAAACCCAACCTCCGCCATCCCGTTGTTGTGGTGCGTCCCCAGCGGGCCGCCTCGCGGCATCCTTTTAGTCCGCTTCCCGGCGTCCTTTCCCCGAGAAAATAACGTGACATTTACACGTAAAAAAACGAGAAAAACGTCTCCGTGAACACGTATCAATAGATTAAGAATAACGTGACATTTACACAAACTGCGGTGAGACCGGGTTGGAATAGTATTAGGAAATATAATGCTGCCTGTTATAAGTTAAATTTCTACTTATGTCTGGTTTAATTTTAGGGGTACTCTATAGGTTCTATAGTTATTATAGTTTTATATATTATAGTTCATTATATTGTGTTTGGTTGAGTTTCATTCATGAAATACTTTACAGTTGATAAAACCCTCTTGGCTATGTTCACTCTTGGTATTGTTGCGTTTGAAGGATTTTGAGGAAGGAGAGGCTTGGTCCAATGAAGATTTAATAAAACACCACAACATAACATAGCCTTAAGGATTTTAATTTTTTACAGACTGAATCAGTGATTTTACAAAGGTGGATGTATGTTTTAAAATGTTTAAATTTTTTTATTTAATTTGTGCTAATAGTTAAAAAAAATCGCCAACTGTTTTAATTATTTTGGGTTTTCTTTAAATCTGCTCCATCCAATCAACTTCAACACATTTTCAATTAATTTTTCCAAAAAACATAAACTCTTTTTACTTAGTTGATTCAATATTAAGAAGTGTGAAGGTGACAACTTAATCTATTGAGTTCTATTAAGTAGAATAGTTCTATAAAAGTATATATATATATATATATATATATATATATATATATATATATATATATATATATAAAACTAATACTAATAAAACTAACTAACTATAACTAATGTATTATATTTTAATGTGTGGATATGTGCATGGTGTACTTAAAAGTTTACTTTGGTTTTAAGAAACTTGTGTTGTGAAAAATTGCCAAAAATTGTGCGAGCGAGCTGCAGACAGGATGTTGTGATTTGGCTTCTAGCTGACAAGAAACATGAACATGTGACAGGAAGGAGGAAGGGTGGGGTTTTTGCAGTTCTGTCTGAGTCACACTGAGACAGATCATGTTTACTTGCAAGTCAAAGTGAAAGTGAAAGTGGCAGTTGTATATAAACTGCTCTTAATAATCCCCCAACTCACATTCTGCCTCTGACTTACTTCCAGTACAACAGTAGGGTTGAGTCTTTCCCTAAAGTTTGTTCTCTTATGTTTAAATGGTAAACTGTTTTCTGTATTGATGATTTTAACATTGTTTACAGAATAGTATTAGGAAAATATAATGCTGCCTGTTATAAGTTAAATTTCTACTTATGTTTGGTTTAATTTTAGGTAAACCCTGTTTTTTTGAGGAACTCTATAGGTTCTATAGTTATTATAGTTTTATATTTCATAGTTCATTATATTGTGTGTGTTTATATTGTGTTTCATTCATGAAATACTTTACAGTTGATAAAACCCTCTTGGCTATGTTCACTCTTGGTATTGTTGCGTTTGAAGGATTTTGAGGAAGGAGAGGCTTGGTCCAATGAAGATTTAATATAAAGATTTAATAACAAAATGGCATGACAAAACAAAAATGTGGAAAATGTTTTAATTTGTGCTAATAGTTTAAAAAGAATTGTAGACTGTGTTAATTATTTGGGTTTTCTTCAAATCTGCTCCATCCAATCAACTTCAACACATTTTCAATGTATTTTTCCAAAAAACAAAAACTCTTTTTACTTAGTTGATTCAATATTAAGAAGTGTGAAAGTTAAATAATGAATGTGACGCTGTATTGTAATTCACTATTGACATATTCATATACTTTATGACTTTTCCACCAAGATGTTTAGTCACCTTAACAATTTGTTCAAATTTTAGCTCATTTATTTATTTTACTCCACAGCCATGGGAGGACAAGCCAGCTCTCCTCGTAAGATCATTTTTGCAAATTAGTTCTCATTCATACAAAGTTAAATAACTGTTGTAAGATTTTGTTTTATATTAACATGTATTGTACTCTTTTTTTAAGTTTTCAGTGAACCTTGGAGGACAATAAACTGGGAGTAAGTATGCACCTAAAAGTGAACTTTGTTACTGATTTGTTCCTTCGAATTACTAATGCATGCTTGCTTAATACTTATTAATGCTCTATAATTTCTCATTTTGTGCAATTACTTATTACATCTATCTATAAATTGCAGCTCTGTGTGTGTGTGTGTGTGTGTGTGTGTGTGTGTTATGCGCATATCTCTCGAACCGTTAGTCTGATGGATTTCAAACTTGACAGGTGTCTTGCTATGGGCACGAGTAAGAACAGTGCCAAGTTTGACGTTTGGATAAGAAACGCAAAAGAAGCACACGTTGGCTTTTGCTGCTCTAGCTGCTGCCCCCCCCCCCTCTCTCACTGAGGAGCAGTGAGCAGGACGAGAGAGATAAAGAGCAGCAGAGCTTTGGCAGCTAAAATGTCTCTCTCTCTCTCTCTCTCTGTCTCTCTGTCTCTCTCTGTCTCTCTCTGTCTCTTTGTCTCTCTCTCTCTCTCTCTCTGTCTCTCTCTCTCTCTCTCTCTCTCTCTGTCTCTCTCTCTCTCTCTGTCTCTCTCTCTCTCTCTGTCTCTCTCTCTCTCTCTCTCTCTGTCTCTCTCTATCTCTGTCTCTCTGTCTCTCTCTCTGTCTCTCTCTGTCTCTCTCTGTCTCTCTCTCTGTCTCTCTGTCTCTCTCTGTCTCTCTATCTCTGTCTCTCTGTCTCTCTCTCTGTCTCTCTCTCTCTCTCTCTCTCTGTCTCTCTCTGTCTCTCTATCTCTGTCTCTCTCTCTCTCTCTCTCTCTGTCTCTCTCTCTCTCTCTCTCTCTCTCTCTCTCTGTCTCTCTCTCTCTCTCTCTCTCTCTCTCTGTCTCTCTGTCTCTCTGTCTCTCTCTGTCTCTTTGTCTCTCTCTCTCTCTCTCTCTCTGTCTCTCTCTCTCTCTCTCTCTCTCTCTCTCTCTCTCTCTCTCTGTCTCTCTGTCTCTCTCTGTCTCTCTCTCTCTCTGTCTCTCTCTCTCTCTCTCTCTCTCTGTCTCTCTCTATCTCTGTCTCTCTGTCTCTCTCTCTGTCTCTCTCTGTCTCTCTCTGTCTCTCTCTCTGTCTCTCTATCTCTGTCTCTCTGTCTCTCTCTCTGTCTCTCTCTGTCTCTCTCTCTCTGTCTCTCTCTGTCTCTCTCTCTGTCTCTCTCTGTCTCTCTCTCTCTCTCTCTCTCTGTCTCTCTCTCTGTCTCTCTCTGTCTCTCTCTCTCTCTCTCTCTGTCTCTCTCTCTCTCTCTCTCTCTCTCTCTCTCTGTCTCTCTCTCTGTCTCTCAGGCACATTTTCAACGGGCACTGCGCTAGTTCAAATTAAAACAACTGATTTATTGATTTATAAAGCATGTATATATATATATATATATATGTATATATATATATATATATAATTTTATTATTATTAGAACAATATACTAATATGAGTTTGCAAATGAATGTATCAGTTGATATAAGGTACATCCTGAGTAATTTACATTTGTTGTCTGTGTTTTTGTTAAAGTCTACTGTACAGTAATGTATGTTTCCTTCCCTGAGCAGAGACAGACAGAGTGATCTGCAGTATGTGAAGGACTATAAACCTCAGACTGACGGCCAGCAGCTCAGGATTCTCCTTCATGGACCAGTTGGAGCTGGAAAGTCCAGTTTCATCAACTCTGTCCAAAGTCTCTTAAGAGGCAGAATGTACGCCCAGGCTTTGGTGGACAACACTTCTCGTGGCTGTTTCACCAAAAAGGTATTAACAACTTTTGATTGTATTGATAGACAAAAACAAATTAATTATGTCATATAAAACATTGCAATAGTAGGATGTATAACCATAATTATCAGGGTCCGAGCCTGAGGAGGCTGGGATCCACACATGCAAGGCAACGCGGCCTCCTTTGCAGCTGAGCATACGATGTAACAACAAATGACCAGTGCTATTTCTCCTAAAACAGTTTTCAGCTCCAGTTCCTAAGGTCCGAATCTCCAAATTTCTGATGTGAATGCAAAGCAGACTAACCATATTTTGTGATCTTAAATATGGGATTTCTGCATAAAAATATGTAAATATTAAATCTGTCTGCTAAATGCTGATTGTGAACTGTAAAGAGAGCAATCTTTATGTGATATATGTAACCAAGATTAAACTGTCCAATGACTGAGCAACCTGTTGGTCCATGTTTTACCTTCTTAGTTTGTTTGTAATAAGTCAGTGTGAACATGAAACTAATCAGAACTGATCTATAGAATGAAAAGGAACTAAACCAAATTGATGTATCCAAAACTGCGAGAAAAAAGCAAACTATATAATACAGTTTACTATATGGTAGCTGGGTATTGATGTGTTGATTTTTGCTCATAATGATCATAATAATTGCACTAACTCTTCATATCTGCTTTACAGTACACAACCTACAAGATCCCAAAAGACCCAGAGACATTTTACCCTTTTGTCTTCAATGACATCATGGGCCTGGATCCAATCAAAGGTGTCCGTGTGGACGACGTCAAACTGGCTCTGAAGGGACACATGAAGGAAGATTATGAGGTACAGTTGCTCCAGAAATATCTTCCACAAATTTAGTGAATGGGATTATTTTAACTTATATTCAATTATTTGTTTATACATGTTAGAACCATTCTTTAACTGGATTTAAATTTGTTTTGCAGTTTAATCCTGAATCATCGTTGTCAGCAGATTATCCATTCTACAACAAACATCCGACTGCCAACGACAGAGTACACGTTCTGGTTTGTGTCGTTCCTACCAACACCATATCTCAAATGAGAAAGGAAACTGTGGATAAGATTCGCAACATCAGGATGGAAGCCAGTAAACTGAGTGAGAGCAGAAATCTGTTTATTATTCCCTACTTCTGATTTTTAATAGGTCACACTGCTTGAAAAGAAATCATCCTAATGCAGTACACGTTACCTCATGTACAAACCCCAATTCCAATGAAGTTGGGACATTGTGTAAAATGTAAATACAAATAGAATACAGTGATTTGCAAATCCTTTTAAACCTATATTCAATTGAATACACTACAAAGACAAGATATTTCATATTCAAACGGATTACTGACTATTGTTTTTTTTGCAAATATTCACTAATTTTGAATTAGATGATGCTGTATCCTTGGCTTTACATACTGTGCTCAAAGATCTAGAGGGCAGGGATAAGTATGTCAGGATACTATTTGTTGATTATAGCAGTGCCTTTAATACTATTAGACCTTCCATTTTAATATCTAAGCTGTTAGACCTGGGCCTCTGCAATTCTATTTGCAGGTGGATTCAGGACTTTCTAACAGGCCGCCCCCAGACAGCTAGAGTTGGCACCACATACTCAGCCTCTATAGTGCTAAACACTGGAGCACCTCAAGGCTGCTGTCTCAGTCCTCTATTATACAGTCTGTATACTTACGATTGTATTGCTAAACATCCCACTAATAGTATTGTGAAATTTGCAGACAATACTGCTGTGATAGGACTCATTGACAGCAATAATGAAACTGTCTATAGAGATGAGGTGAGTAATTTGATCTTGTAGTGCAACAGACATAATTTGTCTCTCAATGTGGGGAAAACTAAGGAGATAATCATAGATTTTAGAAAGAAGAAACCCACACATACACCTGTCCTTATTAACAACTCTCCAGTTGAAACTGTTAACCTTTAGATTCTTAGACATCCACATCTCAGACTCCCTCTCATGGTCCGTCCATATCAGCTGTGCCATTAAGAAGGCCCATCAGAGGCTTTATTTATTGAGGTGTCTTAAGAAATATGGTATGTCCCTTAACATGCTACAGAATTTTTTCCGCTGTACAATTGAGAGTATACTGACAGGCAACGTTGTAGTGTGGTTTGGCAGAGCTACGTCACATGACCTTAATCTTCTGACAAAAGTAGTCAAGACTGCATCTAAAATCATGGGGGTTCCCCTTGAATCTCTCCAACACATTTACTGGAAACGCAGCACTAAGAAGGTACGAGGTATTCTGCAGCACTCTAGTCATCCTGCACACAATCTCTTCTCCCTCCTTCCATCAGGGAGACGTTTGCAGAGCATCCCAACGTAAGGTTATTGAATGATAGCACAAGAGGAAGGAGGGCTGTGGTCTGAATTTAGTCACTTATGTATATTGTGTTTGGATATTCCTAGATGTTTTAAATGTTATTATGTTTTTAAAATTGTTATTATTGACTGGTGCTGAGAGAGTGCCAAGGCACATTGTATTTCATTGCTGTGGTACTACGTACTAATATGCATATGACAATAAACATGAACTTGATGGCTGCAACACGTTCCATTGTTGTTGCATGTTTACCACTGTGTTACATCACCTCAGTGGCTGCTGCTGGTCTTTCAAAGAAGGGAAGCTCATTTTCGGCCTACACCATAGAAATTGTCCATTTATTTATAATAATATTATAATAATATAATAATAATAATAATAATAATAATAATATAATAATTATTATAATAATATTCGTGAGAAGGTTTCATCAAGAGGCATGGTCAGCAGCACATTTTCTTTATCACGTCAGCCAGCTAACTTTGTCATACCAGGAGAGCTGAAAAGACCCGTTACTATATACTATATATATATATATATATATATATATATATATATATATATATATATATATATATATATATATATATACACACTTGGTGATGTAGCGACGAACTGTGTTAACTGACAAAGGTTTTCTGAAGTGTTCCTGAGCCCCTGTGTAACATCCTTTACATAATGATGTTGATTTTTAATGCAGTGCCTCCTGAGGGATCGAAGGTCACGGCCATTCAATGTTGGTTTTTAGCCTGGTTGCTTACGTGCAGAGATTTCTCCAGATTCTCTGAATCTTTTGATGATATTATGGACTGTAGATGATGAAATCCCTAAAATCCTTGCAATTGTACATTGAGAAACGTTCTTAAACTGAGTGGTGAACCTCGCCCCATCCTTGCTTGTGAACAACTGAGCCTTTTGGGGATGCACCTTTTATATTCAATCATGACCATTTAACCTGTTCACCTGTGGAATGTTCCAAACAGGTGTTTTTGAGTCCCAGCTTTTTGGAATGTGTTGCAGGCATCACATTCAAAATGAGTGAATATTTGCAAAAAAAACAAAGTTTATCAGTTTGAACATTAAATATCTTGTCTTTGTAGTGTATGCAATTGAATATAGGTTGAAAAGGATTTGCAAATCATTGTATTCTGTTTTTTTTTACGTTTTACACAACGTCCTAACTTTATTGAATTGGGGTTTGTAGCTTTGTTGTAGTTTCTGTAATCACTAAACGGCAGTGTGGTCCTTATTTATGTCAGTTACAGTAGTTTTGTGTTCTTCTTGCAGATATTCCTCAAGTGGCCATTCTCACCAAGATTGATGAGGCCTGTCCTGAAATCAAAAACAATTTGAGGAATGTCTACAGGTCCAAGTACATTAAGACAAAGGTACATTTCATGGTTAAAGTGTTTTCACTAAAGAAAGGAAAAAAAGTAGAACCAGAGAGAAAAGTTCAAATCCTGCCTATTTTCTTATCTGCACTAGGGTTGCAAGATATTGACTAAATATGATATTTGTTATTGATTATGAATATTACGATATCAATAATAATTTCGATATTTTTAAACATTATGTAAAGTTACAAAAGTTACGGGAAAACGCATAGTAACAATATTCATAGATTCATAACAATATAGCGCACAGTTATATACGGCTCTGCAGTGCGGCTGCACCACAGGTCGTCGTGGATGAAAAATATTCAATCTCTCCGACTCCAAACTCTGCCTGCACCACCTTTTGTAAAGCTTTGGGATAGCTACCTGTGATAAATAGACGTGGGATGGGATTTAGTACCGTTTGTCTAGTTCATTCAGAAGCTTGTTGAAGCCTTTTTTATCCACTGTGTGGATGGGCATCTTATCTTTGGCCAAATAATACGTTATAGCATTGGTGATTTCCGTATGTCTCTTCGAGTTCTTGTCGTACTTTGTGCTGCTAGCAAAAGCACTCGCTAGCGCAAGCGAGGCTTGTTTGGCTAGCTCTGGAGTATTAACTGCAACAGGTTTTTTTTGGGATAATATCATGCACTCATGATTCGTTCCATTTTGTTGTCTCTATCTATTTCTTCACTTACACTGTCACTCTGTTGAAACATGCACACGTCACGCTGTACGCTCCATAGGGTTTGTCACGTAGTGGACCCGTGCGCTGATGTGCACTAACATGTGCAAGTGGCACGGTAACCACGGTAACTGGCCAATGAAACATGATCATTACAGCGTTTCAAGCTCTAAATCAAACACAACTAAGCAGATGACACCCAACTAATTCTCTCCTTTCCTGAGTCTGAAACTCAAGTAGCAGCACGTATCTCGGCCTGTCTGACTGACATCTCCTCTTGGATGTCTACACACCATCTGAGACTCAACCTCGACAAGACTGAGCTCCTTTTCCTTTCAGGGAAGGGCTCTCCTACCCAAGACCTGACTATAACAATTGACAACTCTGTGGTAGTCCCCATCCAGACTGCTAGAAACCTGGGTGTAACACCTGACGACTAACTCTCCTTCACTGCTAACATTGCTGCAACCACCCGATCGTGTAGATACATGCTGCATAACATCAGAAGGATACGTCCCCTTCTAACGCAGAAGGCGGCTCAGGTTCTGGTTCAGGCTCTAGTCATCTCACGTCTAGACTACTGCAACTCCCTCCTGATTGGCCTGCCTGCATGAACCATCCGACCCCTGCAGCTCATTCAGAACGCAGCAGCTCGACTTGTCTTCAACCTCCCCAAGTTCTCTCTCACTACACCTCTCCTCCGCTCTCTTCACTGGTCACCAATTGCAGCCCGCATCCGCTTCAAGACACTAGTACTTACGTACAGGGCCACGAACGGATCAGCACCAGCTTACATCCAGGACATGGTCAAACCATATACCCCAACCCACCCACTTCGTTCTGCATCAGCCAAACTGCTGGCTGCCCCCGTCACAGCGAGGGAGAACTAATTACTCAACGAAATCCCGACTGTTCACTGTCCTGGCTCCCAAATGGTGGAACGAGCTCCCCATCGATATCAGGATGGCCGAAAGCCTACACACCTTCCGCCGAAGGCTAAAAACACATCTCTTCCGACTACACCTCGGATAAAAAAAAAAATAATTCTTGAAGCTGCACTTTCATATGTCTCTTTGTAGCTTTGCTTATTTAAAGCTACTGTATTTGCTCTTACTACTTGTTGTCTGGAGTTTGAACCTTCACAGTTGAAAGCACTTCATTGTAAGTCACTTTGGATAAAAGCGTCAGCTAAATGACATGTAATGTAATGTAATCATGCAGCTCTAATCTGCACACACAAAAACATCAGAAAAAGCCAACTGCCTGAAATGTTAGCTAACTGAAAACAACTTTGTCAATACTTAATGTTACACAATAAAGACTTCCCACTGCCTTCATTTTAAAAATCCCGATGGATCATTCATGTCTGGCCATTACCTGATCTGCTTAGTAAGATCAGTATCGGTCTAGTCTATATCCACGAACTTCCACTTCCGGTATTACCCTGTTGCTGCCGGAAATTCCACCGTATGTCCTTTTTTATGGAGTTTTATTCCTATCTTTATATAAGAGTGCATTCTTTCAATTTAAGAGCATTTCTCATTAAAGAAATGCACTCTTGAATAAAAATAGGAGTAAAACTCAATCATTTTTATATCATTTGTATGAATGTGGATAACGTTAGTGATATTGAGATGCTTACTACAGTTACATTTCTAGTAATGAATCGGCGAAAATACGTTTTATTTCTCTGATTCTCTGCTTTGTTCTAACGCCGCTGGGCGCTCCCTCTCTTCAGTCACGCTCCATCTCTCCAACACATAACGTCGTTGAGGCTCCGTCTAAAACGCCATTTCAACCAGCTGTTTGTAACATTAATATAAAATGGATTTTGGTTTGTAGCTGACTCGACCAGCTGACTTCTCTATTGGCCGTTGAAACAGGAGACGTCTCTTACGTTCTTAAACCAGCCTCTGGAGACTCCACCAGCTGACTTCTCTATTGGCTGTTGAAACAGGAGACGTCTCTTATGTTCTTAAACCAGCCTCTGGAGACTCCACCAGCTGAGTCGCAGCGACACCATCAGCTGTTTGAGTCGAGCTGAGACGGACCGGTTCAGACTGATGAAACTCCCCCCCCGACATTCTAAAACGGTTTAATCTTGTTTCGCAAATCTTTGGTCTGAACTGGGCTTAACGCTTCCTTTGTGTTGGCGTTCTAACCTCTGGTGGATTTGTGAGGACTATGGTTAACTGCTCCTCAGATCTCTGCAGGGTAAATCCAGACAGCTAGCTAGACTATCTGTCCAATCTGAGTTTTCTGTTGCACGACTAAAACTACTTTTGAACGTCCACATGTTCCACCAAAACAAGTTCCTTCCTGAGACTATTTAGCAGAGGCACCGTGGCACCTTAGCCCCACCCACGATGATTGTGATTGGTTTAAAGAAATGCTGATAAACCAGAGCACGTTTTCCTCCCATCCAGGAATGCTGTGTGGACTAAACAGACCTTCCTTTGCGACACTGTGGAGGAAGGTCTGACAAAGCGAGACTAGTATCGGTCCAACTGATTGGATCGGTGCCAGGAGAATAAAACCATCGGTTGTTCTGAGCTCTAAATTGTAATTTGTTTCTTAAACGTAGATGGAGGAGTTCAGTGCAAATGTGGGAATTCCCATGAATTGCATCTTCCCTGTGAAGAACTACCATGAAGAAATCAACCTCAACAATGAAATTGACTCACTGATCCTGAGCGCCCTGAGAAACATCATCAACTTTGGAGACGACTGCATCAACATGGGTCAGTCTGAATGTTGAGACATATTTTTAAACACAGCATAAGAAGGCTGTATTCCATTATGTCAAAATAACAATTTGTGACATTAATTCGTCATTCATTACTTTTTCCTGATGTTTATGTGTTTTACTTTAAAGCCCCTGTGACTCCTGCCTTTATTAGATGAAGGCTGAAAATACATATTTCTCATTAAACTGTCCCCAGGTAATGACAGTGATTCCAAAGAAGATCCTCCAGACTTCAGTATTGAAACTAAACCCCCATACCAGAAGGGCTGAAGATTCTGTTGTTGTTTCAAGAGTCATAGGTATACTGGTTCATGGTACAGCTTTATTGCACAATAAAATGCTGTTGTAGCCTCCCCCACATTACACTGAACACGTATTAAAATATTTAAATGGAGCAGGATTAAACAATAGAATAGTACAAAGTACATGGAAGGAAGAAGGAAACCTGAATTATATTTACAAGGAACATGTACAGTTATGTAAAGTACATACATGTGCAAATGGAGAAATAACTATTTGTTATCATCCAGAAAAACTACAACACTCATTTATCTCTTCTGTTGTCTTTTCTCCTCAGATTTCAGTGATATGTGTCAGATAGTCCTGATGATCCAGACTGTTTCAGACTGGATCTGGACTTCTCTGAGCCTCCACCTGGATTTATGTTGTCTGTTATTCATTCAAATAATCTAAACTCAGAGTGACTCTGTAGATTCGTTCTGTCAATGATCACATAACTATAAATTAACACATTTAAATGTATATTTCCATAGATATATCGATCTATATTTCTGTCTTGCATTCTGCTGCAGCTCCACCCTGTGGAAGAATAATGTATTTCAGTTCATTTCCACATGGAGGATCTTTGACTGTCCAGTATTTCATAGGATACTGGAACTGAGCTTGGCAAGACTACTTTTCCATTTTCCGCTCTACATTCCTGGAATTCCTAACAAAGCACCTTAAAATCTTCTCCTCTCCTCAATCTATCAGTCAATTTAAGGCCTTGATTAGTGTGTGTTTTATTGCGTCTGCTTTATTTGATTGTTTAAAAATTTGATCTGTTGTAATTTAAATGTTATGTTATGGTTTATTTGGGGAAATGTATGCTGTGCACTCGAGTTTTCAATAAACTTTTTGAAATTAAATTTCAAAGTCTTTGGTTCTGAAGAAAAGTAGCTGGGCTGTGTCACGCACATCATAGTCTCGCTTTGCCAGACCTTCCTCCACAGCGCTGTGGATGAAAGACTTTTTTGGTGTTTTTTTATCATGACAATCCAATGTTTATTCTAAAAATGCCAACCAATATAATCACTGGTTTCAGCTTCTTACATGTTATATTATTATATATATTATAATACTTATTGGTTTTTCATAGCTATGAGCTAGTTAATTTCATTGTTGTTTAATCTGTAGATGTCTAGATGGATGGATAAGTTGTTTGAAATCTAAAATGTCAGAAAATGGTGAAAAATGTGGATCAGTGTTTCCCAAACTCCAAGACGACGTCCTCAAATGTCTTGTTTTGACCACAACTCAAAGATATTCAGTTTACTGTCACAGAGGAGAGAAGAAACTAAAAAACTACCTGTTTTTACATGAAAAAAAATACTTAAACCGATTATCAAAAGAGTTACCGATTAATTTAATAGTTGACAACTAATCGATTAATCTTTGCAGCTCTAGTAGCCAAAAGTATGGCGGAGGAAGTGACAAAAATACATATCTGTCCAGAATAAAGGGAGAATATAAAGGTTTTAAAACCAGACTTAACGTGATGTAATTCAAAGTTTACCTGCTATACCTCCTAACTGAAATGACAAACTACCTCAGGAGTAAAGACTGTCAGCTTACTAAGATATTATATACGAACTGCTGACACACACAGACACACACACACACACACACACACACACACACACACACACACACACACACACACACACACACACACGATGTCCTTAGCGTTGCCTTAGAAATCGTCCTGTATTTCAAAATAAAATAGTGCTTCTCATTCTTGTAGAAGCCATAAGTCCGTATGAAATCAACCTTGTTTTAAGAGAAATATTGTTGCCGTCCTTTATTCTTCTGCATGAAAGGTGGCAACTCTAAATGTCCTGTGTGTAACAAGGGAGGATCACTGATAGTCCATTTTGTACAGACTCCATTTTAAACCCGACAGAGCAGGACGAAAACAAGAAGTCTGAGGCAGGGTGAGTTTACTGTACTTTTTGATTTAATCTGCTGATTTATCCCCAATGTTTTACATGGTTTACCTTCCAGATTTGGTAAAATGAGTGATTTGGAGGAAGAGGAGAATCGAGCAGTCTCCAGCATCCACCTCTAGAGTCAGAGTGAATTTTCCAAAGAGGAACCTCCTTTCTTCAGTAACAAACCAGGACCCTCAGACACAAAGTAAGAGTCTGTTTCTGTTGTAAACTCATCTGTACAAGATTATGTTATATGTTATCTCATAATCAGCACTACACCTCTGTTCTTTTATAATAAAATGTTTTTATTTTGTTCAGTCACTTTTAGTTAGACCCAGCAGCAGTAGGTCAGTGGACCGCTAACGTTAGACCCAGCAGCAGTGGGTCAGACCGCTAACGTTAGACCCAGCAGCAGTGGGTCAGACCGCTAACGTTAGACCCAGCAGCAGTGGGTCAGACCGCTAACGTTAGACCCAGCAGCAGTAGGTCAGTGGACCGCTAACGTTAGACCCAGCAGCAGTGGGTCAGCGGACCGCTAACGTTAGACCCAGCAGCAGTGGGTCAGTGACCGCTAACGTTAGACCCAGCAGCAGTAGGTCAGCAGACCGCTAACGTTAGACCCAGCAGCAGTGGGTCAGTGACCGCTAACGTTAGACCCAGCAGCAGTAGGTCAGCGGACCGCTAACGTTAGACCCAGCGGCAGTGGGTCAGACCGCTAACGTTAGACCCAGCGGCAGTGGGTCAGACCGCTAACGTTAGACCCAGCAGCAGTGGGTCAGACCGCTAACGTTAGACCCAGCGGCAGTGGGTCAGCAGACCGCTAACGTTAGACCCAGCGGCAGTGGGTCAGCGACCGCTAACGTTAGACCCAGCGGCAGTGGATCAGCAGACCGCTAACGTTAGACCCAGCGGCAGTGGGTCAGCGGACCGCTACCGTTAGACCCAGCGGCAGTGGGTCAGCAGACCGCTAATGTTAGACCCAGCGGCAGTGGGTCAGCGGACCGCTAATGTTAGACCCAGCGGCAGTGGGTCAGCGGACCGCTAACGTTAGACCCAGCAGCAGTGGGTCAGACCGCTAACGTTAGACCCAGCGGCAGTGGGTCAGTGACCGCTAAAGTTAGACTCAGCGGCAGTAGGTCAGCAGACCGCTAATGTTAGACCCAGCAGCAGTGGGTCAGTGACCGCTAACGTTAGACCCAGCAGCAGTAGGTCAGCGGACCGCTAACGTTAGACCCAGCGGCAGTGGGTCAGACCGCTAACGTTAGACCCAGCGGCAGTGGGTCAGACCGCTAACGTTAGACCCAGCAGCAGTGGGTCAGACCGCTAACGTTAGACCCAGCGGCAGTGGGTCAGCAGACCGCTAACGTTAGACCCAGCGGCAGTGGGTCAGCGACCGCTAACGTTAGACCCAGCGGCAGTGGATCAGCAGACCGCTAACGTTAGACCCAGCGGCAGTGGGTCAGCGGACCGCTACCGTTAGACCCAGCGGCAGTGGGTCAGCAGACCGCTAATGTTAGACCCAGCGGCAGTGGGTCAGCGGACCGCTAACGTTAGACCCAGCAGCAGTGGGTCAGACCGCTAACGTTAGACCCAGCGGCAGTGGGTCAGTGACCGCTAAAGTTAGACTCAGCGGCAGTAGGTCAGCAGACCGCTAATGTTAGACCCAGTGGCAGTGGGTCAGTGACCGCTAACGTTAGACCCAGCGGCAGTGGGTCAGTGACCGCTAACGTTAGACCCAGTGGCAGTGGGTCAGTGACCGCTAACGTTAGACCCAGCAGCAGTGGGTCAGTGACCGCTAACGTTAGACCCAGCAGCAGTAGGTCAGCGGACCGCTAACGTTAGACCCAGCGGCAGTAGGTCAGTGACCGCTAACGTTAGACCCAGCAGCAGTGGGTCAGCGGACCGCTAACGTTAGACCCAGCGGCAGTAGGTCAGTGACCGCTAACGTTAGACCCAGCAGCAGTGGGTCAGACCGCTAATGTTAGACCCAGTGGCAGTGGGTCAGTGACCGCTAACATTAGACCCAGCAGCAGTAGGTCAGCAGACAACGGCTGGCTCTCTGCCGACACATAAAAATGGCCGCGGCTCTGACCATTCTAACACTTCAAATTAAATAGTATTTTGTTTACTTGTGATGAGAGAAATGAAAAAACTGTGCAAAGTCTGAGTTGCTTGCTCTAAATTGCTCTCTAAATAAAATGAATAACGGTGATCAAGCCAATTAATGACAGTAACAAGAACATTAAATGTAAGTGAGCCATCAGTGCAGTGTGGGGATCTTGACAATAGTTTAAACAGTCATGGTACACACATTACATTGTCTGGAACTTCAAAGAACCACCTCTTCTTTCATAATATTTTGCAGTATTTTGCGTTTAGTGATTGCACTGCTTAGAATATGTAACCAATTGCTTTAGTATATTTGTTTGTGAAGTCTGTGGGCTTTCTTGCATTTATTAATTCTTGATCGCTTTGGCAGAATACATTCTTAAAGCGTACTGACAACTTAATCTATTGAGTTCTATTAAGTAGAATAGTTCTATTAAAGTATTATATGTAGTATATATATAATTTTATTATTATTAGAACAATATACTAATATGAGTTTGCAAATGAATGTATCAGTTGATATATGGTACATCCTGAGTAATTTACATTTGTTGTCTGTGTTTCTGTTAAAGTCTACTGTACAGTAATGTATGTTTCCTTCCCTGAGCAGAGACAGACAGAGTGATCTGCAGTATGTGAAGGACTATAAACCTCAGACTGACGGCCAGCAGCTCAGGATTCTCCTTCATGGACCAGTTGGAGCTGGAAAGTCCAGTTTCATCAACTCTGTCCAAAGTGTCTTAAGAGGCAGAATGTACGCCCAGGCTTTGGTGAACAACATCTCTCGTGGCTGTTTCACCAAAAAGGTATTAACAACTTTTGATTGTATTGATAGACAAAAACAAATTAATTATGGCATATAAAACATTGCAATAGTAGGATGTATAATCATAATTATCAGGGGTCCGAGCCTGAGGAGGCTGGGATCCACACATGCAAGGCAACGCGGCCTCCTTTGCAGCTGAGCATACGATGTAACAACAAATGACCAGTGCTATTTCTCCTAAAACAGTTTTCAGCTCCAGTTCCTATGGTCCGAATCTCCAAATTTCTGATGTGAATGCAAAGCAGACTAACCACATTTTGTGATCTTAAATATGGGATTGTTGCATAAATGTCACGCACTATTAAATCTGTCTGCCAAATGCTGTTTGTAAACTGCAAAGAAAGCAATCTTTATATGTGATATATCTAACTATATGTAACCAAGATTAAACTGTCCAATGACTGAGCAACCTGTTGGTCCATGTTTTACCAAGAAAAACTAATCAGAACTGATCTATAGAATGAAAAGGAACTAAACTCAATTAATGATTCCAAAACTGCGTGAAAAAAAGCAAACTATATAATACAGTTTACTATATGGTAGCTGGGTATTGATGTGTTGATTTTTGGTCATAATGATCATAATAATTGCTCTAACTCTTCATATCTGCTTTATAGTACACAACCTACAAGATCCCAAAAGACCAACGGACCTTTTACCCTTTTGTCTTTAATGACATCATGGGCCTGGCCCCGGTCAAAGGTGTCTCTGTGGATGACGTCAAACTGGCTTTGAAGGGATGCGTGAAGGAAGATTACGCGGTACAGTTGCTCCAGAAATATCTTCCACAAATTTAGTGAATGTGATTATTTTAAATTATGTTCAATTATTTGTTTATAGGCTACATGTTAGAACCATTCTTTAACATGGACTCAACTTTGTTTTGCAGTTTAATCCTGAATCAACATTGTCAGAGGATAATCAATTCTACAACAAACATCCGACTACCAACGACAAAGTACACGTTCTGGTTTGTGTCATTGATGCCAACACAGTAATTAACATGAGTGAAGAAATTGTGAAGAAGATTCGCGACATCAGGATGGAAGCCAGTAAACTGAGTGAGAGCAGAAATATGTTTATTCTTCACTACTTAAGATTTTATAGATCACACTCATTGAAAAAAAACATCTTAATGCCACCTCCTGTATCTTTGTTTGTAGTTTCTGTAATCCCAGAACAGCAGCTGTAGTCTGTCTGTATTTGTGTCAGTTACAGAACTAGTTTTGTGTTCTTCTTGCAGGTATTCCTCAAGTGGCCATTTTCACCAAGATTGATGCAATTTGTCCTGAAATCAAAGAAGATGTCAAGAATGTCTACAAGATCAAGTCCATAAAGGAGAAGGTATGTTTCATTAGTAGTATTACGAATTTGATATAGAATCACAGTTGAAAATTGAGTTATCTAAGGGATAATCACCTCAAGGCAGGGCCCTGCTTGTAGAAGGTTACCGCCCGAGACGAAAGCCGGGCCCTGCCTCGGCCCCCTGCCTCATACCAAACTGTTTATTGCCCTGCCTTGAGGTGATTATCCCGTTTATTCTACTTCTTGCTTGCCAACATAATAAAACAATTCAAATACTCTAATAATTATGCTTTTTCTTATTCGTATTGCATGCTTATTAAATGTATACTCTGTTTGAGTTCATCTCCCTCAAAAAGTAGTCCCCTTTAGAACTACGGTGAATAACGTTAGCTCAGCTGTAGCTAATTAGTTTCTATAGCAACCACACAACTGACAACAACAAACACACTGTCAGTCTGTCCTTCTGGTGGCTCTTCCACTCGGTGAAAACCTTGATAGCAAAGGCAGTTGCCTTTTTCATGTTTGATTCAAGGGCCCCGTCTTCAATTGTACGCAGCTCCTCATCTGTCAGATCTCGTTAACGGGGACCCTGGGCCTTGTCTTTTTCTGTTGTCATTCCGTCGTCCTCGTCGCTCTTTAACCAGTCCTCAAATGTCTTCCCTACTCCAAATATATTAAAATTGAATGAAAAAATGAATTTGTCCATTTTTAACACACTGTAATGTTTAGAACTACGGCGAATAACGTTAGCTCAGCTGTAGCTAACATTAATTAGTTTCTATAGCAACCACACAAGGCTGCATCTGATCACTAACGTTAGTTTAATAACGTAGTTGCTACATTGTATCTCGCTTGCGAAACTATGTATCGACTGACCTTCTGATAGATTTCCGACACATTTTAGGAACTTTTTTAAACAAGGGTTATTTTTACAATGGACCTCATGTTTGAAATTTCTGTGATAGAAAAAAAATACAAGCGGCGTATTGATCTACTATTTGATGACGCTGTGCTCAGTCAGCGGGCAACCTGCCGGGTTAATGCCCTCCTCCCAGCCAATCAGAATCAAGCATTCGTAAACGAAGTAGAATAAACAGTAATAACAATTTTAATATGAGCACAGTAGTTTGGAAAATAAGCTTGAGAGAGAAGTTCAAATCCTAGTTTTCAATATCTGCACAAAGTTATTGTTGATGGTCATCATTATTGCTGGTCTACTTATCTGCTTAATAAGGTAATTATCCGTCCAATTGATCGTATCGGTACAGTGAAAATAAAAGCCTTTATAGTTCAAAGGTCTGAGCTGTTTGTTTTTTAATCGTAGATGGAACAGTTCAGTGTAAATGTGGGAATTCCCATGAGCTGCATCTTCCCTGTGGAGAACTACCATGAAGAAATCAACCTCAACAATGACGTTGACTCACTGATCCTGAGCGCCCTGAAACACCTCATCGACTTCGGAGATGATTGCATCAATTTCCACAAGAGTCCAAATTTTGAGAGATATACGTCAGAAAATAGTCTTAACCTATGTTAACACAATGTGGGTAAGGTTTAGATAGATAGATAGATAGATAGATAGATAGATTACTTAATGGTGTTTTAAGCCCCCAACGTCTCCTTCCAGACAGCGCTGCCTGGAGGGAGACATTGGGGGCTTAAAACACCACTGAGCGAACTTCATGGCCAAAGGTGTGTAACATTATCTTTAGAGATGCACCGATTACAACTTTCTAGGCCGATTCCGATTTTCTTTGAGTTAGACCAGCTGATACCGATTTTAGCCAATTCCGATTTCATTTTTTCTAACCACTTTACAGCACACACACATTTATTTTCTATCTTTTCTTTAATAGAACATGTGTTGAACAGATAATGGATCACTATAAAATAGAACTATATAAATTACTCCTGGTGTGGGACATTCACACACATCTAAAGAGCAATGTTAGAACCATTTCCTTCTTTTCACATCCAATATCAACTAAAGAAATGTGATTTAGGTTTTTGGTGTCGTCCCTCCACGCCCTACTTTCTCCTTGCAGGTGTTGCATATTGTAAACTTGTTATCTTCTGCACACACGCTGAAGAATTCCCAAACAGCTGACATGTTGCAGGTTAATTCACCAGGTTCCTACATGTGAGAGAATAGCGTGACACACAGCGGAAAAGTTGAGAGAAAGGAAAAAGACTTATGTTGTCAGTTAATTGTAGCATTGACCGGCATAAAATCGGCATAGCTATGTCAGACTGACCTGCCGATCGCCGGTCATGGCTGAGCACGTGAAAACCGTCCAATTCCGTTCACCGGCCGGTCTATCGGTGCATCTCTAATTATCTTCAATACTGTCGTAGGGGTGGTCATCGTCTGTTACCATGGCGGCAGAGCCTGCACCAGGTGTTTCCATGACACTATCAGTCATTATGCTTCCTCCTCTATATATATATATATATATATATATATATATATATATATATATATATATATGAAAATACATAGATACAAGAAACAAACAAGACCGAAAAGGTGTAGGTTGAAGCCTAGGCTTATTACACCTAACCGTTTTACATAAAATTATATTCTTTCATACAAAAATGAAAGTTACAGAAACTAAGTATACACTATATACCCCAGTACCACACAAGAAGTCCAATACATTTTGTGTACCTTCTGGTATTCACACTTCTGTTTTATATTTGTTAATCACCTTATGTTTAAATCATTTTATTAATAATTTTAATTAATTAATTATTTTTTTAAACGGTTAATTGTTTTACACTTTTTTCAAGTCAATTTCTAATTCGTTCCACAGTTTAACTCCATACACCGAGACACTTCTTTGTTTTACATTTGTTCTGCTATTTGGTCTAGTAAAAATACAGCATCCCCTCAGTTCATAATGGGATTCCCTATTTTGAAACAGCCTCTGGATACAGTCTGGCAACATGCTATTAAATACTTTGTACATTAGAGATGCTATTTTAAGGTCTACAAGTTCACTAAATTTAAATACCTGTAAGTTCATGAATAACTGATTTGTCGATTCACGATAACTTGCCCTATTTATAATTCTGATTGCTCTCTTTTGAAGTAAGAAAATTGGATTTGTAATTTTTTATGTTTTCCCCCAAACTTCCACTCCATAAGTTAGATATGGAAGTATGAGAGCTTGATATAATAAATGTAAAGAATTTGTATTAAGAATATATTTGGTTTTGTTCAGAATTGCTATGGACTTTGATATTTTAGTTTTAATATGATTATTATTATTATTATTATTATCATGTCATTATGACCATGACGTGGTTTCCAGCATAATTTGTGATCTATGACAACTCCCAGAAATGTGTTATCATTTACTCTTTCTATTTCAATATTGTCTAAAGTAATATGTCTAAGATTCTTAGAATTCCGATGTCCAAATATTATATATTTAGTTTTATTTACATTCAGTGACAGCTTGTTCAGATTAAACCATCGTTTTAAAGAATCAAGTTCGGTTTCCACTGTATCCAAAAGCTGCTCAAGGTTTTTTGCCAGAACAAAAACAAATTGATGTCATCAGCAAACAAAACCAAATTTAATATTTTAGACACATTACAAATGTCATTTATGTACAATACAAAAATTTTTGGACCCAGCACTGATCCTTGTGGGACCCCACATGTAACCCTCAGTAAATCTGACTTGCAGTTGGTTAATTGGACATATTGATATCTATTTTCCAGGTAACTACTGAGCCATCGGTGTGCTACTCCCCTAATCCCACATTTTTCCAGTTTGGTCAATAATAGTTTTTATTCTACTTCGTTTAAGAATGCTTGATTCTGATTGGCTGGGAGGAGGGCATTAACCCGGCAGGTTGCCCGCTGACTGAGCACAGCGTCATCAAATAGTAGATCAATACGCCGCTTGTATTTTTTTTCTATCACAGAAATTTCAAACATGAGGTCCATTGTAAAAATAAACCTTGTGTAAAAAAAGTTCCTAAAATGTGTCGGAAATCTATCAGAGGGTCAGTCGATACATAGTTTCGCAAGCGAGATACAATGTAGCAACTACGTTATTAAACTAACGTTAGTGATCAGATGCAGCCTTGTGTGGTTGCTATAGAAACTAATTAATGTTAGCTACAGCTGAGCTAACGTTATTCGCCGTAGTTCTAAACATTACAGTGTTTTAAAAATGGACGAATTTATTGTCAATTTTAATATATTTGGAGTAGGGAAGACATTTGAGGACTGGTTAAAGAGCGACGAGGACGACGGAATGACAACAGAAAAAGACAAGGCCCAGGGTCCCGTTAACGAGATCTGACAGATGAGGAGCTGCGTACAATTGAAGACGGGGCCCTTGAATCAAACATGAAAAAGGCAACTGCCTTTGCTATCAAGGTTTTCACCGAGTGGAAGAGCCACCAGAAGGACAGACTGACAGTGTGTTTGTTATTGTCAGTTGTGTGGTTGCTATAGAAACTAATTAGCTACAGCTGAGCTAACGTTATTCACCGTAGTTCTAAAGGGGACTACTTTTTGAGGGAGATGAACTCAAAGAGAGTATACATTTAATAAGCATGCAATACAAATAAGAAAAAGCATAATTATTAAAGTATTTGAATTGTTTTATGATGTTGACAAGCAAGAAGTAGAATAAACGGGATAATCACCTCAAGGCAGGGCAATAAACATTTTGATATTGGGCGGTAAGCCGTCCACAAGCCGGGCATATCAAACTGTTTATTGCCCTGCCTTGAGGTGATTATCCCTTACATGGTTAATTGTATCAAAGGCTTTTTTTAGATCTTTGGAAACGCCTACAGTGAATTCCTTATTATCCGTAGCTGTAGATAGTTGTTCTATTAGCTCTATCCCTGCCATCGTAGTTGACCTGTTTGAGCTTAAGCCATATTGATGTTCACTCAGTAAATTATGTTTTTCTATGAAATGATCAAACCTATGGAGAAATAGCTTTTCTAATATTTTTGAGAATTGAGGAATAAGAGAGATCGGTCTGTAGTTTGAGAAGTGCTTATCTCCATTTTTGTAGATAGGAATGACCTTTGCATTTTTCATTTGATTTGGAAATATGCCTGTTTGTAATGATTGATTAAAGATATAAGTCAGGGGTTTCACTATGCTATGTACAATGTTTTTAACTAAAGCCATGTCAATACAAAAAAAACTATCAGTGGATTTCTTATTCTTGAATGTATTTACCACGTCAATTAACTCTATTTCCTCAATTCTCCTCAAGAAAATGGTGTTTGCATTTATTTTAATAATATTTTCATTTATATCCTCTGTTATTACTGGATCAACAATTTATTTTGCTAATTTATTACCAACATTCACAAAATAGTCATTGAATTCATTAGCAGTTTCCTTTGTGTCTGTTATTAGTCATTGGTTGTTTTTATTAAAATATTATTATATTATATAATAATCCTTTATTTATTCTCAATATACTAGTCAATTTATTTTTGTATTTTTTATATTTATTTTCTACTTCCTTTTGTTCGACATTGTAGAAACTGTCTGTAAAATACATTTTTCTTTTTACAAGCATTTTCTAGCCCCCTAGTAATCCAGGGTTTGTCTTCATATTTATTATCTTTAGCGGTTGTAATGGGCAATTTTTGTCATACAGAGTGGAAAATATAGACATGAATTCATCATAGGCTTTATTTGGGTCATGATTTAAATAGACCTCTGTCCAGCTTTGCTGCCTTAACCCCTCGTTAAGGGCCTCTATGGTGTCAGGTGTTTTTTTCCGAATCAACTTAGCAATTATTTTGGAGTTTCTCTGTATATTTTCCTTTTGAGAAATTTTGCAGAGTGGAAAACACGGGAAGATGATCACTTATATCATTGATAAGCAATCCACTTAGTACTCTATTTCCAATTTCATTGGTAAAGATGTTATCAATTAAAGTTGCGCTGTCAGTTGTTATTCTAGTTGTTATGGTTTTGGTGTTGTGTCTTGTCTTATTATAGTCTGTTTTCCTGTCATTTTTGTAGCCTGGTTTTCTGTCATGTCTTGTTTCCTTCTGTTTATGTGATTTTCGGTCTTGTCTTGTTTTATTTTCTGTTTCCTTTTTTATGTTGATAGGCTGTTCTCTGTCTTGTCTTGTCTAGTTTTACTCTGTGTTTTCCCGCCCTTGTGATTGCCCTAATGTGTTTCACCTGTTTCCCAGCCTTGTGTCACCTGTCTTGTGTTTCCTCGTTACCCTGTGTATTTAGTCTTTGGCCGTTTCTCAATCTGTGTTCTTTTATTGACTTGTGTTCTTGTGTCCCTGTGAAACGTCATCTTGTGTTGCCCAAGTACTGTCCCAATACACAAGTTCGCATTTCACCAAGAACAGTTAAGATTCCCGGAAATGTTCTTGACACGCCCATTTTACCGAGGATGCATTGGTTGGTAACTTGTATGAACTTCACTGCAACCGTATCCCAACATTCATTTCGGCATTCAATGATGGTCGGGTTTCCGGTACATAGACAGCCCAAAAACGGGACAATTTTAACAATTTTTGCCATCTTATTCATCACCAAATTAACTTCTGACCACATTTTAGGCGAGAAATGAACGGTTTAGATTTCGAATATAGGCAGTCTTGCGAAAATCTTTGCCGAATTGACAATTTGCTCCAAGGTTTTCGGAGTTTTCGGAGCTCCGTGAAGTGAGGCGGCCGCCAGCTTGCGCCTGCCCCGGCCGCTAGCTCGTCGCTCGGATAGTCACGCTCAGAGACCCCGCTGGAAGCCGGAGGTCTTTTAGACCGGTCCCGTAAATAAGAGGCTTTTATTTCGCCGTTGACGGATCGTTTGTTTAAATATCACAACACATGTCCATCATAAGATTAATGGGAACCTGTGGTTAACTGTCTTTTCAGAGTTAAACTCCACAAGCACACACACACACACACACACACACACACACACACAGGGGGGGAGAGAGATATACGCGTTTCTTTTCGGGAGACTTGTTTAAATTATGCCATAGGCTATACATTTACGTATATATAGATTTAGTATTTTTTTGGTGTATTTGTTTTCTGATTTATTAGAAGTTGAGTTTCAGTCTGTATAATAAATTAACAGTTGTACATAAAGTGGTAACATGCTATGACATGTTATGTAGACTAAAGGGGAGACACCAACCTTTATAATTTGAATTGCTAATGTCCATCTCCCTGGGCATATACAGTGCACTACAATAATATAGAAATGATCACGATCATGAACACATAGGACACACCAGTGCATGCCTACTTATTTTTTAATTTAAACTGACTTAAACTTATACACTAATAATAGTAGGGATCACGTTCCACTCTTTTGAATAAGTAAGGAGTGTTTGAGCTAAACCATAAACAATAAAATTAAAGCTCAATAAGATTTATTTTTCAATATTATTGCAATAGTTGTAACATTGTGAGGTTTTCTTGTCCGGAGATTGTTTTAATATAAAGTGGTTATATTGTTGTGGTTTTTATTTCTAGCTGTTATTTTGGAGCCCTGCTGGTAGCCTCTGTGCTGGGGGGGTTGAGCAATAACAGGAAGTACGCATCGTCTCAAACTCTTAACAGTGTTTTCTGTGCTTGTGAACTTGCAAGTTCATTCTTCCAGGTACAACTAGCAAGAACGTTCTCCCCAAGAACACAAGTCTGTTCTTTGCATTCTTGGTATTGGGAAACGCCCCGAGACAGAGCCTGTTTACTTGCAAGTCAAAGTGAAAGTGAAAGTGGCAGTTGTGTATAAACTGCTCTTAATAATCCCTCAACTCACATTCTGCCTCCGTCTTACTTCCAGTACAACAGTAGGTATGATTTTCTTTCCCTAAAGTTTGCTCTCTTATGTTTAAATGGTAAACTGTGTTTTCTGTATTGATGATTTTAACGTTGTTTACAGAATAGTATTAGGAAATATAATGTTGCCTGTTATAAGTTAAATTTCTACTTATGTTTGGTTTAATTTTAGGTAAACCCTGTTTTTTTGATGAACTCTATAGGTTCTATAGTTATTATAGTTTTATATTTCATAGTTCATTATATTGTGTGTGTTTATATTGTGTTTCATTCATGAAATACTTTACAGTTGATAAAACCCTCTTGGCTATGTTCACTCTTGGTATTGTTGCGTTTGAAGGATTTTGAGGAAGCAGAGGCTTGGTCCAATGAAGATTTAATAAAAAGATTTAATAACAAAATGGCATGACAAAACAAAAATGTGGAAAATGTTTTAATTTGTGCTAATAGTTTTAAAAAAAATTGTCGACTGTGTTAATTATTTGGGTTATCTTTAAATCTGCTACATCCAATAAACTTCAACACATTTTCAATGAATTCTTTTTTGAATATTTTTTTTCCCAAAAACTCTTTTTACTTAGTTGATTCAATATTAAGAAGTGTGAAAGTTAAATAATGAATGTGACGCTGTATTGTAATTTACTATTGACATATTCATATACTTTATGACTTTTCCACCAAGATGTTTAGTCACCTTAACAATTTGTTCAACTTTTAGCTCATTTCTTTATTTTACTCCACAGCCATGGGAGGATACTTCAGCTCTTCTGCCCCTCCACCCCCTCCACCCCCTCCACCCTCTCCTCGTAAGATCATTTTTGAAAATTTGTTCTCATTCATACAAAGTTAAACGGTTGGAGGATTTTGTTTTGTATTAACATGTATTGTACTTTTTTAAGTTATCAGTAAACCTTGGAGGACAATAAACTGGACGTAAGTATGCACCTAAAAGTGAACTTTGTTACTGATTTGTTCTTTCAAATTACTAATGCATGCTTGCTTAATACTTATTAATGCTCTAGAATTTCAAATTTTTATGCAATTACTTATTTGTCCTCTTAATTAAGCAATTCATGCTCCTGAATTAAATAATTTCCATTGCCCTGTTGACCACTAGCAAACCTACTGACAGTTGTATCCAGTCTTATATAACCCTGCTCTGCCAGAGTGTAAACTGCTCCATAAAAAAGGCAAAGCATGGTCTACTGTGAGACAGGAGCCAATAGCACAAAAAATATCAGAGGGATTGAATTACTTATTTGTGGTTGCTACCAGTGTTGTGAGTAATGCGTTACAAAAGTAATTAACTACAGTAATGTATTAATAAAATAAATAATAATAAAATATGTATAACGCAGTAATATAACGCATTACTAATTAAATTTCGGTAATCTCAGTAACATGAGTTACGACGCATTTTAACGCAACATTTAGTGGTGTTTTGTTGTTTTAAGAATTCACCAACACCGCGAAACATTTCTTCACAGAAAAAAAAGGCTGTATTATTTCCTGTTGCTGTATTCAATGGTTGAGCAACGTGACATCATGACTTTGCGTAAACATACACGCCAAGTGGCGTATTATCTGTACGCATTTTGAGCTATCCGCGTGTATGTCTACGTCGTCTACAGCGGATGGGTTGGGTTTAGGAAAACAATAAAGGGACACGGGACAACAACGGCACGGTTGGGTTTAGGAAACGTGACACATGGGACACGATCCCATGTGTCACGTCTTCTGGGTAAAAGTCCTGTGTTTGACCCGTCCTCCACCCCGACCAACCTCCCTATGCGGAATTCCGGCCTTTCATACTACTCGCTACGGCGTAAATTGACAAGCAATCGCAAGGTAATATAAGTCAATGGAGGCTAAACGGCGTTGATAAAACACGCTAAAAAGCGCTTTGCGTTTTGATAACACGCCAAAATAGCATACGAATTGGCGTGTCATACATACGCCACTTATTGAGATCAGTCTGGGTTGAGATGACTGCAGAGACAGATACATTTGCGAGATGGACATTATTTTCAGGAGTTATTACGCGGCGTTGAAGTGAGCTGTCCTTTCACTGTTCCCGTGGTCAGAGCCAGAACCAGAGACGGTACGGACAACATCTGTGTCCCAACAGGTGACGGTACGTCAGCGCGGACAGCAGTGTGTCCGAGCTGCTGACAGATATAAACATGTCAGGAATTAATGTTAAGGCTTGCTACACATAAATATCATTGCATTTTATATATAAAAATATTTATATATTTTATTATTCGTACACTGTTAATAACTATCCTAATGTTTTTAGATGCTTTACAAAACAATTATTAACCATTAACAAGGTATTATATTCATCAGATTCAACTTTATGTTGGACATCCAAATAATGTTTATTGACGGTTTATAAAAAATGTCTTAATCATTAACAAATACTTATACTACTTATATATATAAAATTTTATGTGAGCAAAAATAAGCTGTTAAAATAACAAATTATAGCATAACTAATATTTTGTAAACATTAATTATCATTTAGTTGTTAGTTAACAGTAAAATAACTATTAACTTAAGTTTAATCAATTTACCATTTATTAGCGATGGTTATTATAAAGTGTTACCAAATTCCATTACATATGGGCCACTTAAGTGACATTTCCACACTGCTGCACTAATTGCCGCAATGCCTGATTTGATGTAAATGCAGCCTTACAGTAACTTACTGAGTAATTTACATTTGTTTGTCTGTGTTGTTGTTAAAGTCTAACATACAGTAATGTATGTTTCCTTTCCTGAGCAGAGACAACCAGAGGGATCTGCAGCATGTGAAGGACTATAAACCTCAGACTGACGGCCAGCTGCTCAGGATTCTTCTTCATGGACAGATTGCAGCTGGAAAGTCCAGTTTCATCAACTCTGTCCAAGGTGTCATAAAAGGCAGAGTGTCCAAAGACGCTGGGGCGGCTAACTCTGGCAGCTCTCATACCAAAAGGGTAAAAAAAAAAAGTATAAGGTAACGTATCTCTAGTAGGGATGTCACGAGAACCGATACTTGCGATACCTTTCGATTCTAAAATGACAAAACACCGACGACATTTTTTTGAAGCACTGTGAGCGCCGATGCCAGTGTTAGATTCAGAAGTAGGAGGTCACGAACAAGTGGAACTACACATGGCATAGGGAGCCAAAGTCACGTCCTTCTACTTCCGGTCCATGGGACCTATCTTTCGAAAAAATATGAACGGGAGTCAACGGAGAGATGTCTGTGTGTATTGTACCGGGGATGTAAGGTTACTCAAATGAGCAGTGGATCTTGCTTGTTCTTTTGCTTCTTTGATCTGCTGAAAACACTTCACTGGATAAAACACATCAGGTAAGATAACGTTACATGTGTTGTGGAACAGAGCTAAGCTAGCGAGCCAGTGAGCATCAAGCTACGTGACGTAAATTGTGTGAGACGAGAGACGTAGTTCACTGAGCGGTTTCACGCTAAACTAAGTGGTCATATGACCAACCTACGGCTAACTGAGACTTTAAGTTGAAAAATTACTTTTTAAATTGAGGAACATCATATTTGTAATCCATGGCTCAATTCAAACGGGATCAGAAAATAATTTGCCTCTCCCCCCTTCACTGGAATGTGTCTGGGGACACTAGTTGTTGCACTATGACCATTCATTGCACTTTATTATGTTATTCTATGCTCTATTGCACATGTTGTGTATGTCTTGTTATGACATTTTGATATTTTTCAAATATTTTAATAAAGAAGTTAAGGTTTCAAGTTCAAGTACGGTACATGGAATCTTAGAAAATCCTTTTTTTTACCGTGGTATCGAAATTGGCAATTTTTGGATGAGAGGGTGGAGCTTGGGAGGATGGTGAGGCCAAGCCTGGGTTGTTTATGGTTACATAGCGCTGTGCTAAGCTAAACGCTAAAGAGGGAAAGTTGCTGATTTTCAACCCTTCTGAAGTTAGTCATCCAGCGGAGATTTAACGACAGGTAAACATGGACCTGACGGTACTGCCGCCATTCATCTGCATGTACGGTAGAACAGAAATCTGCAAACCTTCCCTTAAAGTTACCAGCTAACGCTAAATAGATAGCTTGGTTGGCTAGACCATAGATATAGAACGTGTTCTATATCTATGGGCTAGACATTATTAGGCTGCCGCCTAGTGATGTTATGTTCTGTGTCGAAGCTTCGAAGCACGTGTCGAGAAATCCCGTAAGCTGTCCTCGAAGTGCATATCGAGGCTTGTATTGTTTTAGACAAATGAGCTCATTGATGACATCTGAAGCCTCGCTGTCTGTCCGTACCACGTGACTGGTTTATTAAGTGGTTAGATTCTACACTGTTTAATTACACATCCATGATCTACAGGAGCACGTTCACAGCCCTCTGCCCAGTTAAACTATTGCCACATACCATTATTATATTATGAATAAAGGATTGATTTACACACGTTTGATTCCTCAAGGAAATCCCTTTATACAGTTAAGTTGACTATATTATACCAAAGGAAAATGCACACTATGTTGATATAAATAGATTAGGTGGAAATTGATTCTTCATCGTTTTAAGTCTTTACAGGCGCAAAATACATTCAGAAACGTCTCTGATAGTGTATCACAGATCACTAGATCATCTGTAATATACAGTATCGGCCTGTTTTACTCTCTTTGACCAACAGGTGTTATAACCTAGTATGCGTAGACGCATACCCCGATCTTACTTGGGTTAAAGTGTATACATGCAGGAATCCCCCGGTTACTGAAGGAGTTACCTAGGTCTTTTAACCGGGTCATGAGATTTCCGGGGTAAGGTGTAGCTACACATGGTGTTGAGAAACCGGGGTATTGCCTTATCCCGAATATAATCGGGTTTTCTTTGTCCATTATTTTTACAGTCTGTGCTCTGAACAGAAGCACCTGCAGCAACACAACAAGACAACACAAGTTGGACCAGACAGGACATGCTTAATAACTGCACTTTTCTCCATATGTGGTTCACAGTACAAAACCTACAGGATCAGAAAGGATGGACAGAATACCTTTTGCTCTTTCGGTCTCAATGACACCATGGGGCTGGAATGCAACAGCAACAGACGCAGAAAAGTCTCTGTGAAAGATATCAAACGGGTGATGAAGGGACGTGTGAGAGACGGTTACACGGTACTTTTAAAACTGCATTTTTTCAACAAACATTATTTAGGTTAAAAACATTTTTAAATAACTACTGTTATCTGTTTAACATTATATTAGTCTTGATAATTGTCATCCTTGATTTTACTTTAATTTCCAGTTCAATCCTGAATCTAAGATATTAAAGGAGGATCGTTACTACAACGCAGCCCCAACTGCCAACGACAAAGTGCACGTTCTGGTTTGTGTCGTTGATGCCAGCAGAGTACATCTGATGAGTCCTAAAGCTATAGAGACACTGCAGGACATCAGAGAGGAGGCCTCTGACCTGGGTGAGAGCAGAAATCATGATTATTATTTTCCCCTTTGGGATTGATGTAGGCCACTCTGGTACAGGGAAGACATGAGAGCGAAGCTAATGGGTTCATGTTAAAGCTTTCTGTTCTCCTTGCAGATATTCCTCAAGTCGCCATTTTCACCAAAATTGACTTGATCTGTCCGGAGATTAAAAAGGATTTAAGGAATGTCTACAGGAGCAAGATACTAAAGGAAAAGGTATTATATTATGTGTCATTGAGTTTGCACAGAGAAGAAATCTAATTTAATACTGTCAAAACATTTTTAGTATTTTAGCAGAAAGCTCTCATTTGTTCTGAGCTGTAATTTGTTTCTGAGATGTGATTGTTTTAAACGTAGATGGAGGAGTTCAGTGCAGAGGTGGGTATTCCCATTGACTGCATCTTCGCTGTGAAGAACTACCATGAAGAAAATGACTTCAACAGTGAGACTTACACTCTAATCCTGAGCGCCCTGAAACACATCATCACCTTTGGAGACGACTGCATCAACATGGGTCACTCTGAATGTTGAGAGATATTTTTAAACACAGCATAAGAACGCTATATTGCATTATGTCAAAATAACAATCTGTGACATTAATTCATCATTCATTCCTGATAACACCATGTTTATATGTGTTTTACTTTAAACCCCCTGTGACTCCTGCCTTTATTAGATGAAGGCTGAAAATACTTGTTTCTCATTAAACTGTCCCCAGGGTCTAACAGAGGATAGTGATTCCAGACATCAACCTACACCCCCATACGCAGAGTAAGAAGATTCTTGTTTCAAGAGTCATACGGTATACTGGACAGCTCTGAGCCTCCACCTGGGATTTATGTTGTCTGTTATTCAGTCAAATAATCTAAACTCAGAGTGATTCTGTAGATTTGTTCTGTCTATGACCACATAACTGTAAATTAACACATTTAAATGTATATTTCCATATATAGATAGATATAGATATATCTATCTATATTTCTGTCTTGCATTGTGCTGCAGCTCCACCCTGTGGAAGAATAATGTATTACAGTTCATTTCCACATAGAGGATCTTTGACTGTAGGCTACTCAAACTGAGCTTGGCAAGACTACTTTTTCATTTGCTGCTCCACATATCCGTCTTGGAGCCAACCCCTGCTGGCGTTCAGACTAGATTAGAACAAAAGAATGTTTATTCCTGTAGCTTGAAAAGAATTGACACCCACATGGTAGGATGTTGTTTGTGACCGGAAGTAACCTCAAAACACATGGATTTGGAACACCTTCTTTTGGGGGATGACGGACCAATGGAGAGAGTTTTCATCCAAGGATCCGCCCACAACTTCAAGAGAATATATTTGTGAAACTGAGAAATGTTTGGGACTGTAAAATGTGAATCCACAAGGGAGAAGCATCTTTTCAGTCCGCTGCAGCTTAAAACTTGTTTTTGTCATGTCATTTTCTTATTAAATCTTTTTGTTAATCTTCATTGGGCCAAGCCTCTCTTTCCTCAAAACTCAAGTAAACGCAACACTTCCTAGGCCTAATGTCAAACTAATATCTGCTTGTGATTAGTGGAGGCAGTGCCTGAAATGGGTCAGCACTTCTGATTTTTGTCCACTTGTACCCTTCTAATTGTTATTAACAGTATTATTAATAGGCTAATCTGGGTCCACGAAAGTTCCTTTCCAGGATAATTGCCAGATTTTCTGCTTTTTGTGTGTTGCCATTCTCTGTGTCGTTCTCTTCGGGAAACAACAACAAACTTCGAGCTAGCGAGCTACACGCTGAAAATGCCAAATTTAGAATGTGGATGGTTCAACAAGGCAAGTCTGCTTGGTGCTTTCAGGGAATGATTGTAAATATTTACTAAGAATATATTTAGGGCATTTCCTCTCTAACTGGGACGTTTGGGACTGGTTGGTGGGATTGAGACTATTTAGCAGAGCCACCGTCGTTGCGTCTGGAGTTTAGCACCGCCCAAGATGATTGTGATTGGTTTAAAGAAATGCAAACACAAGTGTTTTTTTTTTTTCTCATATCTGTGGTATAGCCAGACCTTACTCCACAGCGCTGTGGAGATAGAGCTGGAGATGCAAGAGTATTGTGTTATGTGTCATGTTTTTTATTTTGTTTCCTGTTTTATTTTGACACACACCCCTCATGCGTCATGCTTGTTTGGGGTCAGCCCTATGTTCCCACAGCCCTATGTTCCCACAGCCCTATGTTCCCACAGTCCTATGTTCCCACAGCCCTATGTTCCCACAGCCCTATGTTCCCACAGCCCTATGTTCCCACAGCCCTATGTTCCCACAGTCCTATATTCCCACAGCCCCATGTTCCCACAGTCCTATGTTCCCACAGCCCTATGTTCCCACAGCTCTATATTCCCACAGTCCTATGTTCCCACAGCCCTATGTTCCCACAGCCCTATGTTCCCACAGTCCTATATTCCCACAGCCCCATGTTCCCACAGTCCTATGTTCCCACAGTCCTATGTTCCCACAGCCCTATGGTCCCAGTTCTAGGACATTAGGTCTTGTGTTCCTACATTTCCCTTCAATTTAAGCCCTATCCTCCCACAACATTTGTTAGGGTTAGGGGGATAAAATCTGATACAAATTTATGAAAAAGGAAATGTGGGAACATAGGGCCTAATTTTGGACAACAATCTTAGAAATGTGTGAACATAGGGCT